>NW_028301564.1:18410000-18590000 GCF_042242905.1 Orbicella faveolata
ACAGATGACATAAAGACTCTGTCACAGTCTTTTTAAGCCTAGCCTACGATCGGGCTCACGTTAGGCGAACACAGGCGCGAGCGGCGAAGCTGGGCTCTCCGCCGGATCGCCTCGCTCGCGCACACGCGCTTCGCCGCTCGGGCGTGTGACTCAAAGGTGAGCCTCCTCGCAGGCTATTTTATACCTCACTGCAGTCTGGAGATCCAGTAACACTTTCGGTAAACTATCGTTATTCCAACACCCGAAAAAGTCTTATCGTAATCAGCCAATCAAACGATTCCACAAGTAATTGAAAGCATAGAGATATTGAAATCACTTTGGCTTGTCGTCATCAAGACAAACCATGTTCTGGTTGTGAAAACTCCGATATCAATCAATTTGACCGTCCCTGACAAGAGACAGTCAAGGCGAACTTGTCCCCAGATGTCCCAAATGGACTGATAACAAAGCTACCTTGGTTAGGATCTTTTTCATTGTTGTCGTCTTCTTCACCTTCATCATCAAGCACCTGGCAAAATCAAAACATTATGTTGATAAATCATGCATTCAATACTAAGAAAAAATGAAGCCCTGGCTCGGGTTTGCTATGCTATCCCAACAGATGTAGAGTTCAATTCTGTTCTTGGGTGGAGAGAGACAAGTCATAATGGGACAAGTGGAGAGGAGAAGGGGACATTTTAGACCGGGTGGACATCTTGGATTAAAATACCAGGAGCTGATATGATAAAATAACTCCTGTTTACAGTAGTTTATAAAATCTGAGGCGAGTCGTTAACTACTGCAACATAATGAACAAAGTAAACTGCAGACCATGATGTAGGTTTATTTCACGAAATTCCGCATATTAAAGATAAAACAAGTCGGCTGGTATATACATAAAAACACTGTACCTCCGTCCCAGGAACGAAGTCTGTTGTTTTCAGTTCGCCATATTGTTTCACTGTAATGCTTTTACTTTCCTCTGTTGGTTTACCCTGTAACAAGACAAAAGACTATAAGCCATGTCCCAAATCTAAAGCAGACAAGCACATCACACCTCCTCATTCCTCTTCTAAACAATATACAACCTTGTTACAAATGTGATGTGATTGTTAGTAATATGAGGGCCTTCCAGGAAGGGTTAACATGTGGCCTAGATCCCTTGAAAAGTCACTTTTTCTCGTAAACATTTTCCCTACAATCTTCGTCAAAGTTCCCAATAATAATAGAGATTCCCCTTGTTCCCTCAAGGTAATCCCAAACATAGTCCTTGTTCCCTTGAAACTGATAAATGATCATGTTCGAGTCCCTCTAATATTGAAGTTACAGTATGAATAGTTTGCTTGCCCTGTCTTTCTTGTGAAGAAGAGCTGGATTTACGGCACGGAATAACTGTATCAGGGATCGAGCTGCCATCATCACACCTGCAACAAGACATACGACCACATATAGATCAGGAATAACGTCGAGAATAGTACTAATTAGTTAAAACATGTTAACACTTGTTTAATTACCAACTTTAACTTCAAAGTCTTAAAGGAGTACGCCACGGTTTGCGCATTTGAAGAGTTTAGCCTAAATGGATATAAGCTCCACCGCCCTATAGAACAATCAGGAAAACAGGTAACGCTGTTTGGCACATTTTGGTGGACACGTGCAAAATAACTGTTTCTAATTATCCAATTAGAAAGGAGGAAAAAGACTCGCCGGTGGTCCTTGACGTCATTTGAGATGACGTCACCAGGAAATCACGTTGCTTAGCAACAGTGGCTTTCTGTTGGAAACCGAAGGCTCAAAAAGGTTTCTCCTAGTGAATTGCTCCTTGCTGTCGAGTAAACGATTCGGAGGTTTAAACTTGCAACAAACCACTCACTTTTATCTTTAGACGTCTTGTACTGAGCTAAATCCTGAAGCAACTCATCTGTCATCACCAGTGGGCATCTAGCACACACTTCACGGACAGCATTTAGACTAGAAGAAAGGAAACGAGTTACTATTAAAAACAGTTAGTTGCTCAATGTTAACGAAACTTTTCCAAAGTTAATGGTAATGCATTACTCTAACTCAGGAATATTCTTTTACTTTCAAGTTCTTTCCCGCTGATAACAAGTATTACATTGAAAAAACTTTGCCTGGAGAGCCGAGCTGGAGAAAACAAGCCACTCTCTGACTCTCTTTCATTTCTTGACCATGCACTCTTAATTTCATCACACAACTTGGTTATTTGAACTTTTTTGTAGCACCTTTTGTTGACAAATTCCAGGACTGCGAACTAACAATTTGATTTCTGTTCCCCCCAGATCAAAATTCGAATGCAAATTAAATTTTGCAAAAGCATAATTCGCCACTTCTTGCAATCTAATATTTTATGTTGCAAGGGGAAGCTGTGGTGTGTTTTCAGTGTTAATTTTTTTGTCCTTTCAGTCACATGATCCATAGACTCTGTTTGACCGTGTTTATCAGTAATACTTACGATTAACCTGCATTTAACTTTGAAACTAGAAGATTGTCAAGTTGCAATATTGTTCATGTTATGATCTCAATAAACAGTAGCAGTAAATGCATGATTTTTACCCAACAGCCATGACTTCATTGGAGTTTCTCTCTGTAACAAAATTATTAACGATGGCTTTTAGGCCTGACTCAATAACCTGGAAGAAAGAAAGAACATTTTATAAAGTTAATCTTACAGTGTAATTCGATAATTTAGTTTAAGTCTACCTCACACCACGTCAAGAGATGGAGTTTTGACTACACATGGTTTGAGCTACAGTTGGTTTGATGACACAAGGCCTGATTTACAAGTTAGTTTCGACAAAGGGGAAGCAAGCTTGAATGATCAATCTGGTGCTTACAATATATTCAGAGTCAACTGTGGAATCTGTTTATTCAAAATAAAGGCTTCTGTCAAACAACACAACAACTCAGATTTTCGAAATTCTCATCAGTCGACTATTTGAAAACGTCTTCATTTTATAAGGAGAAAGTATATAATGATCACGACAAACCTCTGGAGGAACAAGGTCGTGACACGCTTGCGCAAAACACGTCAGTAGCTTGGTGACCTCTAATGGATAAGAAAAATAATTTCTTTATGAGGAAGTTCACATTATCAAAGCCATAGATGGTACAATGTTTCTCATAAAGAAGATACTGTAGCCGACTTCAAAAGTGTTATCCTTATCTCAGAAAGCCTAAATGGTAGAATGTTCCAAGAGTACCTCAGAGGAAGAGCAAATGGTCATGAAATGTTGTTCTATGCAACAACGATGAAAACGTGATCTGGAACAAGGCTACATGTACAGAATGACAGAGCGTGCTTTATTTAATCGGTTCCCTCTTACATGTATCTGCAGATAAGCTTGGCCAAGTCTTTTACAACAACTGCAAATTTTCAAGTTTTGCTACCAGAGTGATTGTAAATACAGTATAGATCGTTTTGAATCAAACTCCACAAACTTGAAATGCTGATCAGTGATGATCAAGCACCTTTACATTTGAACTCTCGTGATATTATACTTGCGTACAGATAGAAAAATATACGTTGCAATTACTGCATGTGTGCGAATTCAAGACGTGATGTTGCTTTCTTTTTTAAGTTATATATTCTACCTCTCTGGTGTGGCTGCAAGTATCGCTGGAGAAATGGATAGAAATTGAACAAGAAAAGCTGTGGCAAAAAGAAACAAACACATTAGTTACGTTAAGATACTTGAACTGGCTCAGTTTAGAAGAAGACTGGTTCACTTTCACTACGCGAAATAAGCAACTTATCCTACCTGGTGAATGCCGGTAAGTCTTGATATCAGGTCCATCATCATTAATTTCACCTCAAATCTCTCTGTTGATGTCTCTAGCTGCTTGAACAATCTCTCACTAAAACCTGTGGATCAGAATATACATGTAAAACACTTCATTAACTTGTGTTTAGTGCGAGATGCAGTTCATTCACCATCATGAAGTCAGGAGAGAATTATGTTCAGGCTCATAAGTACTTTGTAAAAACCTGAACATCATTACTGTATAATTGTAGATTTATAAGACCAGCTCTCACTGTTTGAAAGTAAAGAAATTTTCCAGTCATAGAATCACATCACATCTGGTTTTCCTCACCTGAAATTCTGAACACTTATTCTACTTTGTACAATTACCGAAAACGACATTGTAATTTGTTCCACTAATAGCTATTCAAACACAAGATAACATTATCCCATCAAGCAAGAACACAGATTGAAAAAATCTTCTTTAAGACAAGCATCTTACCCTGAGGATCGTTAATAAGGTGAAGAGCAGAAAAGTTCCCAGCTGTTGGAGTTTTGCATTTTTTCTTGTGTTTCTGAAAAAAAGATAGTATACTGTACAGGTTAATATGACCATGAAAAAAGGCTACAGAAGTCTTTGACTGACGCACTGCTAGATCATCATCACACAAGGAAGCTCCTTTTAATAAAACATGAATCGTTTACGTCGTCATGTTTGCCAAGTGAGCTTAACACTGGGTTCGTACCCTTTTTCAGAAACAAATTTCCAGGACTTTTCCAGGACTTTTCCAGGACAGACTGATTTTTCCAGGACTCTAAAATTAACCCTTTCACTCCAAAGATCTCAATGCTAATTCTCCTTACTGTCTGCCGTACATTTCATATTTTTTACTTGAGTTTAACAGATTTCCAGAACTTTCCAGGACCAGTAGGCTTTTTCCAGGACTTTCCAGTCCTGACTTTTCCAGGACTCAGATTGATTTTTCCAAGACGCTAAAATGGACCCTTTCACTCCAAAGATCTCAATGCTAATTCTCCTTACTGTCTGCCGTACATTTCATATTTTTTACTTGAGTTTAACAGATTTCCAGAACTTTCCAGGACCAGTAGGCTTTTTCCAGGACTTTCCAGTCCTGACTTTTCCAGGACTCAGATTGATTTTTCCAGGACTCTAAAATTGACCCTTTCAGTCCAAAGATCTCAATGTTAATTCTCCTAACTGTCTGCCATACATTTCATATTTTTTACTTGAGTTTAACAGATTTCCAGAACTTTCCAGGACCAGTAGCCTTTTTCCAGGACTTTCCAGTCCTGGAAAATACCACACTAAAATTCCAGTGCTTTCCATGTTTTACAGGACCCGTATGAGCCCTGATTACACTAATGGCATCCTGCTGTAACATCTAGCATTTAATAGTAAAGATTAAATTTTGGTCAAAATTGGTTCTGTGTTTTGAATAAGGCCAGGTACTGTTCATTTTACAGTGTACACACACTCCACAAATTTTAAAAGATTTTTTTAATAATATTTATTAGCTATGGTAATAGCAAAAGTTTGTCACCAATAAACTAACCTTAAAAGCTGCCATGGCCTTCTCAATTTTCTGTTTCTTTTTTATGGTTTTCTTGTTCACTCCACTTGCATGAAGCATTCTTCTAATTGCTGATTGGTCTGGCTGGTAAAACAAAATCCATTTTGAGACAGGACAATAAAATTAACAAAAGCACAAAAATTATTCAAAGCCTTTAGCACCCGGTGTAAAAACTGAGTGGATTACAAAACAAAGGTGACTTGACAGAATGAGTTTGTTTACATTAAAACAGTGTAATGCTACTGTACCTCTTGATCACTATCACTATCTTCTTTATCTTTATTTTCTTCATCTTTTCCAAGAAAGAATGCCAAAGCTGCAACCACAATCTGTCAAACAATAACATCAGTTACTCATATGCTAACAAGAAGTGTGTTACCGAGCTTATACATGCAGTTAAATTATTACCGTATGTAGTTTCTGTGACTATAGGACAGTAAATGTATGGCAAATACAGTCCTGTCAGTAATTAGACAGTAAGGCTACAGATGGATTGTTAGATTCTCATCACCACCTTATGCTTGGGCCTGTGCTCATGCTTATATCAGTGAGAATGTACCGCTGTAAGCAAAAGCATAACGGAAAGTCTGTGACCTTGTTTTACTGTATTGAAGAGGTATGGAACCAAACATTAGGCAATCCAATGTGTATGCCTACATACTTATGCTTGTGTTGTGGGCATCCTCAGCCCCAGGATGCTTGTGCTTGTGCATGCTTATGTTGTAGTGAAAACCAGGCTTAAGAGTTGCTCTTACTTTTGTCACAGATGAAAAGCAAGCTGTGGTCAAGACATTGACAGTTTTTGCATCATTCCATATATTTTTTCTATAAAGCTCCACCATTACATCCAGTGATTTTTTTGCAGCTATGACATTGGTGTCTCGAAGCATTGTATACATAAAATTCTGAAGAGTCTAAAACAAAAGCAAACAAATGAGGATCAATTCATCGACTGTACCTACAGTGTACCCACCGACACTATCGTCTCTGAATGGTTTATTTTATGTTGTGCTGTAAATGGATTATGTAAACCAAGAAACAAGTAAGCAGAGACACTGCACAGAACTATATTCAACTCAAACTCAATTCAACAGTGCCCTTTTTCCTTTTTTACATGTACATTATAAATACATTAATTACCATAAACCAGAACAAAGGAAAATACCAAAATTGTACCAAGGGTAAAATTGGAACCCAACAAAATAATACTTTAACTGAAATTTCAAATGTTTCTCTTGTGGGATGTTCCAAACTCTACTATCATTAATGGTAACCTACATGTACATGTAAATGAACTAATAGAAGTACTATAAGAAAATATATGTAAATGACTATTTATATGCATAGAAATAGTGTATGTGTTATAAACAATTTTCTGCTTTTTGGTTATGGAACAAACTTAACTGATAAAATCACAAAAGAAAAATTATATTTATTAAATTAATTAATTAAATTATAATATAATATCATAATTTAATTTTGGGTGAATTTCAATACTTACAGTATTCACTTTATTATTCTTGTGTTTTGCATTTATATTTTTGATGTCTGTGACAATATGACTGTATAACACCTGTCTTAGAAGTTTATCCTTACATCTGAACAATGCAAAGAACAGCTCCAGAAGGCTAAAGATGAAAACAAGAGAGTTAATAACAAAACAAAACTGAACATAGTAATTCAAAACTTGAACTACCTAGTTCCAGTAACATTAAACATGTTGAGCAACATTTCTTGTCAGCTCCAACCTGAGCTACAGGTAACGTTCCATCTACTGTGTACAGTGTAGAAGCATACATGTATTATACTAATCATTTCATGAAAATACACTTTTCCACATGTCTTCTACACCAAGCATATACACTACTGGGAAGTTTACTTGTAAGCTGTAGGTGGCAAAGATTTTTTTGACACAAATCACATCTACTGGAGCTCAAGGTTAAAGACAGCTTTGGGGGAGGGGGGGGGGGGGGGATGGTGAAAGAGAGGGAACTTCCTTTCTCCTCCTTCCTACAGACTTAGTTTGCGTGTGATCAACATTTATCATCAGAAGCCTGGCACTTGATGAAATTTACATTCCAAAGACAAAAGGTTACGACCTGTTTCCATGATATATAAAGGCTGTATAAGCTTCTTGTTTATAGAGAACCTGATGGCCACCTTACCACCAGTGTCTACAGGAAACCAACACATACTGATCAGTACCTAGCGTATGATTCACACCACCCTCAGTCAGTAAAGCGCGGTATTGTGAAGTGTCTGTATGACCGGGCTAAACATCTCATGACCAAGCCATCAGTAATCGCTGGTGAGAAGAAACATCTGTCATCTGTACTTGTTTCTAACATATATCCTTCCTCTTTTGAACAGAAGATCACAAAGGCACGAACAACCCCAAGAAGAGAGCCTGTTGCGGAATTTAAATCCACTGCCGTTTTACCTTATGTCCAAGGAGTTTCGGAGTCTCTCCGCTGCTGCCTAGAACAACAACGCATTTGCACCGTCTTCAAGTCCGACACCACACTTCGGTCACACTTAGTATGACCAAAGGATGATGCCAACCTGGCTAACCAGGATGGTTTTAACGTTGTCTACAGGATTCCCTGCGAGTGTGGCAAAGTCTACATCAGGGAAACAGGGAGATCTATGCAGGAGAGGATCAAAGAACATGGCAGGGATATACAACTCGCCCGTACCCAGACCTCCGTCGTTTCTGAACACACCCACAAGACCGGCCACTATCCTATCTGGAATGAGGTCAAGTTTATTGATCAAGATCCTCACTGGCACACACGTAGGGTCAAGGAAGCTATTCACATAAGACTTCACCCAAATAACATCAACAGGGATAGTGGAATTGAATTTCCTGAAGCATGGATGCCCACGATCAGAGTACACAGTGACAGGAGAACGGTACAACAGCGGACCACCGAGGGAACAGCTACTCACTGGAACAATGGAACAACAGGAGGATCGAAATGTACCAATCACAGCCGACCATTGTGATATAAATGATACCGTGTAATCAGTCGACTTTATCGCCTGAAGAAGACTAGCAGTAAGCAGTCGAAACGTGGTGATCTACATCTCACGTGACTACATCGTGAGACAAATGATAATACACTTTATTATAAGCTTTTTGTTGTTGTTGTTTTAACATCTATTTTCGACAAACACAACCTTTACAAAAGCTTTCCACTACTATTATTAGCCTTTACTTTTACAATAAGGACTGACCAATTAGGCCTTAGATGCTACCAGTACATTGCCATTGCCATAAGAAATTTGGTATCCCCAACATGAAGGGTACATACCTTGTAGGTGATAATAAGTTCTTGTTTCGAAGAAGTATAAGAGCTCTACAAATCATCTGTGGAATTGGAATAAACTTTGAGGATCTTAACAGCAAAAGGAATCAATCCTTTTCTCTTGCAAACTTAAAAATATGTATGCTAAGCCAAAGAAGATTTTTTTTAAACAAAAAGAAATAAATAATTAACATGTATGAACTAAAACTGACTTACACATACAGTGTACACTGTAAGCCTTGAGAGTTGTCAAGTATACATATATGTGCAAGTATAATAAAGTCAATATCAGATACACATTTTGTAAAGGATTTACAGCTAAAAAGAAAAAGTGCAAAATGCCTATCATAGATGTAGGATGGGAACTACACAGTACCATTCTGAGCTCAGCATCCATGACACTGTGATGTCTCTGCAGGACGTCTATAAGCTCTTGAGGAAAATGTTCCAATTCATCTGTATAGCAATGTGCAACCTACATACATGTATAATTTCAGGTTACACTCTAGATCTTAAAACTACAGACTGAATATGAGCACACTGCAATATTATATATGAGTGCTACCGATATATACTGACCATACATGTATAGAATGTAGATCTTGAGAGGTCTGGGTTCAAGGACTAACAGGGGTGACTGTCACGTTGGTTTTGTTTGTGTTTTCTCACTGCAGTACAGTGTACCTCTCTCCACCCACCACAGTATAATGCATACTGCAAATTGCAAGAGGACAGGGGAGGGTTGGGGGAGGGGGGAGAGAAGAGAAATCCCAGTGATTGTGGGGGGGAAGGAGGAGGTGGGTTAACTTTTAATGAAAACAGTATCACAGCAATAGGAAGTAGTCGTCACTCCTTTTTAAACAAAAGAGCCAGCATCAATGTAGATATCAGACTCCTAAGATCCTCATGACTGGAACATTACATGTACCCGTGCAGTTGACTGCATCCATAAGGAAACTGACATTAATTCCTCAACATTTTTCCTTTCCATTTACAAGATACAGGGTACACTGTATTTAACCAATTATTAATATTGATTCTTTTGTTAATCATGCCATGGATGCTTTGTAGTCATACCTGGCTGATGAACATAACCAAATCTCCAAGGGTTTTGTTTGCATTTGAGGGATCAAGCTTGAAAATCTGCAGGTTGGATTCATAGTGTCTAAACTGTTGAAGAAACTGAAACAAGAAAAAAAATGACATCTTAACATTTTGTCCTACCATGCACCGTTAAAATATTTTTCGAGTAAAAGTGAATGTATTTCACCACAAAAGTTAACGTTAAGAAACAACGACGTTTCGACCATTTGATGGTCATTTTCAAGTTGAAAGTAAAATTTTTGTATGCACTCAAATAAATACAATCGATTATAAGAATGCTAATAAGACACTGACTAAAACTCTAAAATATTTTCATAGAAACAATACAAGAAAATTAGTGTTGGCATGAATAATAAAAAAAACACTAAGGCGATAGAATCGATATAAAAAGTGAAACAGTTATAATAAGTAAATAGCTTCACACGGATCGAGTCACTCTGTTTACAAGTTCAGTTTTGGTTTAAGTTTACGAATAAAAAATTAGGTTTTAGTCAGTGTCTCATTAGCATTCTTATAATTGATTGTATGTATTTGAGTGCATACAAAAATTTTACTTTCAACTTGAAAATGACCATTGAACGGTCGAAACGTTAACTTTTATAGTGAAATCCATTTCAAAAAAATTGTTGATTCGAAAAGTGAATGTACAATTTGTAATGCCATATATTTTCAAGAGGCATTGCATAGTACATGTAGAAACCCAAGAGAATTATTAGGGTGAAAGTTAAACACACTGAAGCTATCTGGTTAATGTGAAAGCAAAACAAAATATCTGTCCTTGAACTGTTTTGGGTCAACCGCTCTAAACCCTTCAACTGTGATATTACTAGTAAGAATACATGTGAAACAGACCAAGGTGAGATTCCAATCAGTGAAAAGTAATTGACTAGTTAAGTAACTATTTATGTCAGTGTCTTGGTTTCAACGAGAGCCACATTTAATGATTATAGGTGTCAGAAGAAACACATGTTAACGATTTACAAATGACATGTTATTTATTACATTTCTGTAGGAATAAGTTAAGGTGTAAATTACTCTTACTGTAAATCTCCTAATGAGATAGTATAGGCCATATTCGTATTCTCCATATTGGACTAGAACTAGCTTGGAATGGAAGCTCATGTGGTCTTTTTAATGTCATTTACATCTGAAAAGACCCCATATTAGCCTCAGTTGCAAGCTAGTTCCAGTCCTATACCAAGAATATGAATATGGTCTATTATCATGACCTCCATAGGAGAACTCATAATTCTGTATGAAGCCAAGATGTAGAGGAAATTTTTCTCATTAAGAATTTTAGAGTACTCTATAAACAGCCAGTCATGTTCAGGTAGTAATGTAGACAAATACAGGTACACGGACATGGTAGTTTTAGACTAGAGTAGGGCTATTATGGTCTGCTCTGGCCATTATATATTAGTAGTGCTATGTTATCACGACTTGACGACATGCGGCACGCTTCAGCTAGCGCTCCGCGTTCTTTCTCGTGTATTTACTGTTTGGCTAGGTTAGACATTTTCTTTTTTCGTCTGTTGACTAATGGGAGACAAAGTTAAAGTGCTAAGAAAAGAAAACGAGGATTTAAAGAGTCAACTGAATGATTTAAAGAAGGAATTTCAGTTTCTCAAATCCAAGATGGCGGAACAGAAGGATTACCACGAAGCAGCAGCCACCGCTCTACCGAGCACACAGGATGTCCAATTCCTCAGCGACAGCTATGATGCTCTTGTGAAGTCAGAATCCAGCTTGTCAAAAGCTCTGGATAATTTCTCTCATAGGTTGGATTTATTGACAGTTAAAGTTGACAGAACTGACAAAGCTATCGACGAGATGCTCTATTACAGTTATCAATATAACTTGAAGATCGTGGGCATTCCACTAATGTCAGAAAGAGAATCTGCACAAGACACCGCGGAATTGTGTGTGAAGCTATTATGCTGTGTGTGAACATAGTGCTCACATCAAGAGGTAACGCCAGTCGACTAACTACCGAGGGCCTGAATCTCCCGTCTTCTGCTGAAATTAATCGGATTGCAATTTAAAGCCACCTTACACCGAGACTACAAGAGCTGTTACACTCAGCGAAGGCACACGAAAACACATACAACTACAAGTGGTGCTGGACGAAAGGCGCAGCAATCTTCTTACGCAAAATGGATACTTCTATGGCGATTCGTCTGGGGGCGATTGACGACTTAACTAAGTTAAGACTGCATGAACGCCCTGAAGCTCGATCAGAGGATCCTTGCAGCTAAGTTAAACTACTGTTATGCTTTATAATGGTACTAATATGAAAGGCAGGAACAGAAGTACAGTGAATTCTATTAGATCTATACTGAAGATTTTACCGTATTATAGTTGTTCTGGATGTTTGGCAGAAATTCATGGCCAGTTTAATAGTTCAGTGTCGACCACATGTAAAACTAAAAGGGAATTAGAGAAACTTACTAGCTTATAATTATGACTTAGATTTGTTTTCCTTAAATACAACCTTAGATTATAATTTAAACCCCGTTGATTACTCCTCTAACAGAATAACTAGTCGATATTTCTCCCCCCATAGTTTTAAGGAAATGAAAATGAAGTTGTCAAAAGATGAAACTATCTCTAGCTTTTCTATATTTCATAACAACGTAGTTAGCTTGAATCATAATCTGGAAAATCTTCAAACTCAACTTTTGCATGAAGTAGATTTTCATTTTAATGTCATCAGAGTTACTAAAACAAAAATCACCAATGTAAATTCACAATTGTGTACCGCACATATACCTGGCTACGTATTTGAATATGTTCCAACACCTCTGGTGTCTGGGGGTGTGGGAATGTTCATTGATGAGTCACTTGATTATCGTGTTTTAGAAAGGGCCTCCAATGAAGCTTTTCAGGTATTGTGGGCTGAGTTTCCCTTTGAGAATAAGAAAAATGTTATTTGTGGAATCTTTTATAGACAACACAACTCTCCTGAAATCTTTCAATCATATTTTGATGAGACTATTGAAAAACTTGCATCCTCTGGGAAATATATTGTGATCATGGGTGATTTCAATATTGACCTTTTAAAATGTGCGTCATCTTTGTATAGTCACGATTTTTTGACTTCCCTTCAAAGTTGTTTTCTCGTTCCCACAATTGACAAACCAACGCGTGTCCGCTCTACCTCCACCACCCTAATTGACAACATTTTTATCAACAATCCTGATCAAGTTGTGGCTAGTGGAAATATCATCTCTGATATAAGTGATCATTTTTCGCAATTCTGTATTCTGAAGTCTATGAGGGATAAAATTAAGATAAGAAAATTTAACTTGCAGGAGTTTTCTAGATTCTCTAGGGACAGTTTTAACGCCGATCTGTCTAATGTGAACTGGAATACTCTCTCAGATAAAAACCGTGTGATGTGGACAATTTATTTTCTTCTTTTTACAACAAGTTTAACAAATTGATAAATAAACATGTACCTATGAAGACAACTTCAAACCGCAAAGCAAAACAGCTCTCCAAACCATGGATCACCAAAGGCATAAGAATCTCCATTAAAGTTAAAAATAAGTTATATGCGTCTGGTGACACCGCCAACTACAAAATTTACAGGAACAAAATTTGTACCTTAACGCATTTAAGTAAACAGCAATACTATTCTAAATTTTTTAATGATAACCTAACTAAGGTGAAAAAAACTTGGGAGGGAATAAACAATGTACTTGCTCGTAAATTGAAGAACACAAAACCTATTACTTCTATTAAAGTCCCTACTGATAATGATTCTGTTACCTGTGACCATAATAGAATAGCCAACGTACTTAATGACCATTTTGCTTCTGTTGGACCTAAACTGGCAAATAAGTTACCAACCGTTCGGCGTAATTATTTTGATTTTATGAACAGATCTAACTCTCCCGATTTGTTGTTTGCTTTCAGTCTAGTTACCCCAACTGAAGTGGAATTGGAAATTTTGCGCATACCAAATAACAAGTCTCATGGTTTATACTCATGTCCTACCCAACTGTTGAAGTACTCGTCAAATGTTGTAAGCAGTACACTTGTGGAAATAATAAAGATTTCTATTTCATCTGGGATGTACCCCACTAAATTAAAAATGGCAAAAATTATTCCTATTTTTAAAGCCGAAGATAACACTAATGCAAACAACTATAGGCCTATTTCTTTGCCGTCTAACTTTAATAGGATCTTCGAAAAATTGGTCTACTCCAGAATGGAATCTTTCATTGAGCAAAATGATATACTTTCTTCATCTCAATATGGCTTTTGCAAAGTGCATTCAACACAGCATGCAATTCTTGACATTTTAAGTACCATACAGGAAAATATGGACAAGCGCTTGTTCTCATGTGGTGTATTCATTGACCTGAAAAAGGCTTTTGATACAATCGATCATAAAATTCTTTTACACAAGTTAGATCCCTATGGTTTTCATGGTCTTATCAATAAGTGGTTCTCATCTTACTTGGATGGTCGAACTCAAACTACGCAAATTGGCTCTTATATATCTAAAAGGCAAAATACCACTTGTGGTGTACCGCAAGGCTCAGTCCTAGGCCCTTTACGTTTCCTAATTTATGTCAACGATATCCAAGAATCCTCTGACAAACTTAAATTTTTTTTATTTGCTGACGACACGAATGCCGCATATGCTGACAAAAATCTTAAGTCCCTTGAGTCAACTGTAAATCAAGAACTCTGCAAGTTGTTCGATTGGTTAACGGCTAATAAATTAACCTTAAATATTAAAAAAACAAATTTTGTTATCTTTAGACCAGCTCAGAGAAAACTTACTTATCATCCCAAAATTATGATATTCGATAATGATCAACAAAAGAATGTGGCTCTAGAATGTAAAGAATTTGTGACATATCTAGGTGTAATAATTGACAATAATCTTTCTTGGAAACATCATATTGACCATGTAGCTATTAAAATAAGCCGAACTGTCGGATTGATTTGTAAACTACGGCACTTTCTGCCAAAGCATACTCTTTTAACTATTTATAGATCCTTAGTTACTCCTTATTTAACTTATGGTTTGGTGGCCTGGGGCCAAGCATATAAATCACACCTTGGGAGTTATATTGTCCTCAACTTTTACATGGTCCGACCATGTTGAGTATATTTCATCTAAGGTTAATAAGAACCTTGGTCTTTTACGTAGGATTAAGTATTATTTACCTCATAATGCCCGGTTACTTTTTTATAACAGTTTAGTGCTACCTATTTTTGATTATGCTGATTTAGTCTGGGGTGACAAGGACAATGCCTCACTAATGAAAGAATTGCAAATTCTGCAAAACAAAGTAGCTAAGTTGATATTAGATAGATCACTTCAATCCTCATCCACTGATGCATTAACAGTCTTGAGATGGCTGAATCTCGAAGAACATAGGAAATGTCATCGATGTATATATGCATACAAGTGTACTAATGGCCAACTTAATCAATCCTTGGACATTGTAAGAAAGAGTGCTATGCACTCCTACAATACTCGCAATAAAGATACTATAAAGCTCCCCAAAATCCAATACAATTGGGGAAAACAACGTTCACGGTACCACTGTTTCAAAGACTTCAATGAGTTAGAGAGAACTGTAAGAAACTCAGCAAGTTTGCCAATTTTTAAGAAGTGTCTTTTTTCTGCTTTTTATAATTAATTATTTTTTTAATTTCATTTTCTTTCTTTTTTTTTTTTTTAATCTCTGTAGTGTATATGTTGTAAATATTTATTTATTTCGGTTTTAGCTCTAATTTATAGATTTTAATTGTATCATTATATAGTATATATCTAGTATTAGGACCTCTATATAAACCACTTTTAGTGATGGAGCTTCCTAATAAAAGATTGTTACTACTACTACCTTGAAAAGCTTCTCAAGCTCCAAAAGCGAGCTCTTTGCTTTATTTGTTTTTCTGAGCGAAATCAACATACGATTCCTTTCTTTATTGATGCCAGTGTTTCACCGTTAAAATTTTTGTATTATGAGCTTTTAGCTAACCTTATGTTTGAAATAAGACACAGAAATGCTTCTGGAAACATTCAAGATCTCTTTCAAGACACTTCTGATATTTATTCTTACAATACTCGATCCTCTGTCTCAAATAATTTTTACACACAAAGTTCTAAACTCTCAATTCAAGTGAATTCATTTTCTAGAATCGGAACAAAAATTTGGAATGAAATGCCTAGTATATATTTAAGAAAGCTTCCAAAAAATGTCTTTAAGAGGAAAATAAAACATAAAATACTTTTTGAAATTCTAGCTTCAGAAGACTGTTATATTGATCTTACAGAAATCGTTCAAAAAGTAAAGCTGAATTTATCTTCCTCCTAGTATGTATTCATTAATACTCAATAATTTCGCTTTAGTGTATCTGTAGTCTCTCGTCATAACTGTTGTTAATTATTATTTGTAATATCGTTAGTTTATTAGTTGTCTTTAGTCATTGTTGTCAATTCTAGTCTCTTTAGTTCTCTTGTTACCTTCAGTTGTATTTAGTTGTACCTTAAGTTGTATATTATAACTTGTTCAAACATGACCTGCCTAGATTAACTCAGCTATCCACGGGCATGTTATAATTGTAATTTTAATTTGATAACAAATAAAATGTATGTATGTTATCATTGCAATTGAAGTTTACAGTGTTTCAGTGGTGTAGAAAGAGAATGTATAAGAATGTATGAATGTATATCATGGTTTACCTTTCATTGGAGCACTGTGGACTTCACTCAAGTAATGATAAACAACCACTTCCCCAAACTTCAACACTTTTGTAAGAAAACCTTCTCACAACAGCTACAGATATACCCAGGTTAACAATGCTAGAAAATCCTCCCATTGTAACCACTGTGTTTTGGTATTGCGGAGGTTTTGCAACCAGTTTAACACTTTCTAAGTTCACACCAGGCTTTTATAGCTTATAGCTCACCCTCAGCATTTGCTCTCATGTTTGCACTTAAAGAATGTGACATAGTGAGTTTCTCACCTTCAAGAATAGTCATACTAACTTAAACTGTAGCCTGGTAGAGCACAATTTTTATAAATTTAGGGCTCACATCAAGTTACACTAAGACACAGTAGGGAGTGAACTTGGTCAATTCCTCAAAAAAAAAAAAAAAGTGTGCAGTGACCTTGAACAGTATGAACTTGACTGAGTGCCAAACCATCTGCTACCTGGTTTCGTGCTACAGTGGACGTGTATTTTCCAGCTTTGTTGGGTACGTTGGCTGCTCCATATGACACAACTGGGTTGTCAAGGACGAGTGAAACCTCACCTTTCAGCTAGGACATGATGGTTTTTGGCCATTTTTCATTTCCTTCCAAATCGACTTTCTCAGTCCAAAATGTGGAGTATTTAACTGATCAAAACATAGTTAGCTATGATCAAAATCGATAATCCGATCCCAAATCGTGTGATTATCGACATTTTATTGATCATTTTGACTAATCGATTGGCAATGATTGAATAATATCGAGTAATATCGATTAATCGATTAGGCTTTTAATGATCCATTTCGATTTTTTTGCCCTATCCGGTATTTGTAACGTCCCGTTATATAGCACGTGTTTACACGAGAAAAGAAAGCATTCACTCACCTCCTCTCTGTACGAGTCTGGATCTCTTTTTACCAGGTTTTGCAACTGTGGCAAGTTATTTGGTAACCTGTTTCTGTTTCTGTCACTCATGCCGGTTTAAATAAAAATATAAAAGAGAAAAGATTGAGCTGTATTATTGTCGTCGTTCACCGCTGCATCGTCAGCCATGTTTTTACCTCGCTCTGAAATTCTCTGATGTGTACTCGTATATGAAGATATCCTCGAAGATATATGAAATAGCTTTTTTCTTCACTGGCTTCATTGCGGGCTCAGAAACCGGCAGTATACGGGGGTAGCTCGTCCCCAGGCTCTTTGTCCCCTGCTTTCCTTGTCATGCTTCGCTCTGGGTGTAGCAGAGGAAACGATCGTTTGAGAAAGGGTTGTATTAAGAGGTGCAGAGAAAGACAGAATGCGTAAGTGAATTTCTCCTAGAAGAGGGTGATGAGACGAGTGAAGAGGAGGATATTGAAAGTAATGATGGGAAATAAAGGGGCAGTGAGGCCCGACTCCTTCACTCAACGTGCACCCTCCGCCCTTCGTTACAGCCTTCGCTACTTTGCTCCATTCCACAGAACATTTTCTTACTTTTCGCGCGAGCGCAAACAGCGCGTGCAATAAGTGGATCCCGTAAAACAAGGACGAATCTGATTGGCTAATTTTTGCACGCGCTTTTCACCCCATTGTTATGTCATAAAACAAACTGAGAGTTCTTTTTCAAGACAAACCGCGTTTCCGCGCAGAGAGCCGAAATGCTTAAAATGGGTATCACTTGGAGATTACAAAGCCGGAAGTAGAGGGAGGAAAAATAATTATTAGGTTTGTTGATTGTTTCGTTTGTTTGAATTTGTCAAGTCGTTAGGTTTCATCCAAAGAAATGGCAGAATTGGCGGTGAGTTGTCTACGGCAGGAAAACAAGCAATAATGAACTACGACAAAAATAGCCATCACATTTGAAATATAACTCTGCTACATAAAGAAGCAAAGAGTCGAGTGAAAACTGACAAGTTCACCACAGAATTTAAGCTTATAGCAATTCAATACAATGCTTATAACCCTCTGTACATTTGGGTCTTTACTCCAATGAACTTAATTCTGAGCTCATGACCATGCAGTTTTGTTTCAGCAGAATTCATTCTGTAGCGTTGATGATGCTGCAGCCGTGGTGCATAAGTAAGGCGGCGTCCACACTACGCCGCAGAAATTTGAAAACGCAGCTTTCTTTCTACGGTTAGGCCTATCGTCCACATTAATCTCTCATGAAAACGAAGCTTTTCGAAAACGCTCTTCAAACCAGAGGAATTTAAAAATGCTGGCTTTTGTTTTCGCGTGGACAGAAAACAATTTAAAAACGGAGCTTTTTGAAAACGATGACCCCACGATAATTCCTCTGGTCTAGTGTGAACGGAAAACGTTTGATGTGTTTTCAGAGTGAATCCTCCGTTCTCAAATTCCACCGGCGTAGTGTGCACGGGGCCTAAGCTGTTTAAGCCTGAAAATGGCAACTGTGAAGTGATCAAAGTGTACTCAATATGCAAACAGCTTTGGTTTATCAGTGTGACACGTACATTAAACGAGAACATGTTTATAGTAATACAGCCGAATTGTTGTAGGATAAAAAGGTCTCTAGGCGAACGATTTTAGCTACAGATCAATCAGTGGATATTTTCGGGAAAGAAACCAGCTTTGATTTAGGGAAAAGCTTGGTCCAAGAATCTAGCCCATCAAATTATGTCTCCAGAGTTACCTTTCCCTCGTGCCAAGACCCCGCTGGCCAAGACTGAAGAGGGACAGGTAGCTCTGGGAACGAAAATGGTCACGTGCCTACCTAGCCGCGACCAGCGGTATCACTGCATGCTCGCACGTCAGCTATTGCCAAGCCTTAACTTTTATGTTGATTAGTTTCCTTCCAACATGAGATTATCGTGAAGCTATCTTCAATAATACTACTGACACATTTATTATCCCAGCAATTCAACCCAGCCCTGATTCAACCTTTTCTAAAGTTAGACTTTTATTCAGGCACAAAATTGTAAACCCTCATTTCATGAAACTTATTTCCTATTATGATCACTCCTTCAATTGCCAAGAGCTTTACAAAACTGTAAAAATGCTACTATGCAAAAATTAACTATTAAATAACCATATTTTCTGAAATTAACTTGTTAACTTAGAAGTGTCAAGGCTTTCTTCAACTAAGCTCCACAAACAGACTTGCCTGTGTATCAATGTTTGGACCACGCTCTGTTGAAGGAAGCCGATCTTGCCCTAATGTTTCCTCGTTAACCAATAACTGATGCTTAATTTCAGTTCTGCTTAACCCAATGTCATTTATGTAACCTACAATCAGTGTAAAAAATGCTATGACAACCATCAGCGCTGCCAAAAGCCAGTAATAGTTTGCAACCTTTTCATTGCCCAGATAACGGCCAAGGACTCCTTCGCTAGCTATGGGATACCATCCCCACACATATGCCGTAAGCGCTAAAATGCCAAGACTGAGCAGACTCCCAGTACTTAAACTGATGTTGTACACAGCTGATGTGACACTCGGTGGAGTGGAAGGACACATAGAAAACATCATTTGAAGCCCTAGTATAGTAAATAAATAAATAAATAAATAAAAAGTATGTAAGCAATACTGATAAAATATCACAGTACTGCATGCCATATACTGTTGCCACTCCCCAAGGACTGTTAGGGTGGAGTTGTAACATTCCATTATTGTGTCGTCAAATGTCAGCGAATGAAACAGTTGTCAAAAAGATGCCAGTGAGTAAACCCTCAACCAAAACCTGCAAATTAGCTTCACAATTATCGTACAGAGCACCATAAAAGTTAGAAAAAAATCGACCCGACCAGACAGCACTTTTTGTTATCCCCTCTATACATTGTGGCACAGATGATGACATTGACCACTAGAAAATTAGGAAAAATGACAACTTAGGGAAGGTACGTTTTTAATTGGGGGGGGAGGGGGGTTGGGCCGCGGCTTCGGAGGGGAGGGTCATTAGTAATTTTTTTCCAAATTGGGGAGGGTCAAACCTGTTTTATTCGCAGCCGGGGGAGGGTCAGTTTTTTTTTTTGTCTAGGAAAAAATTACTCCATGTTGCTTAGTTGAGAAGATTTATCTAAATTATTTACAAGTGTCGAAATATTACATCAAAAAACTATCTTGTCCCAACTAACATAGTTGTCTCTCTCGACCCGTGCCTGCTTTCGTCCATATTTTGAGGGCGGTAATGTTTCCGCGCAGGGTTCTGGTGTAAAATCAGTCTCCGGTGACGATTCGTTATTTAAGCTACTCGGGCTGGAACCAACAACTCGATCTACTAAATCTCTTTGCGAGTCAGTTTCAACCTCGGAAAGTGATGAGGTCACTTGTTGCTGCACATTTCTTAGTGGGGTCTGCTGAGGTTGCTGACACTCCATGGGATCGTACAGCAAGCTGCCTATGTGCGCTTTGATCATTGCGACCTTTCCAGCTTTCTTCCCTTTGAAGGTGATCTTGTGATAGGAAAAGTACAAGGATAGCTCGTCCACCCACAAGGACGACAGCTTATAGGAGTTGTACAGTCCAGCCTAGTCAATGTCATTGTACTCCCGGTTCAGCCGTTCCATTCGCTCCCCTTCAGTCTCCTCTTTCTTCTTTTCTTTGCGTATTTTTATCTGGGCAAGGTTCTCAACATACTCTGCCCCAAGTTTTTCGGGAACAATGTATTTATCTGAAAACTTTCTAATACACCTCACTGTCCCCACTGACCAGTTCACTTTCCTCAAACAATTGCTTAATCTGAGCAAGTTGCTCCATCTGACCTCATGAAATCCTTGCATTCACCACAAGCGCATTTCCCTATTTCTATTCCTCGCACATCCTTGCCCATTTTCAAGTTTTCACTGTGCAATCACACACCACGCAATTTAATCTTTTATCTTTAATCTTTAATAAAAATTCCAAAATTACATTACATTGAACAAGTCAATCCAATGAATTTGAGGACAGCTTAAAACAGAATACAAGATTCCTTAATATAAGCCACCTTAGTGTATCATTGTATGATTGTATAACTAGTTAAAAATTACTCTAAACTCATATTAAAAAAATAAGATAATCACGATAAAAAATTAGCACTGAACTTATCGTAAAAATAAGCAAACAATTTCTTCCGAAGACTGACAAGGTGTTAGGCTCCCTGATGTTAAGAGGCAGTTCATTCCATGAGCGACAAATCCGTATAAAATTAACTGCTTTGTGCGCAGACACGGTTATGCGAGTAACACTTCCGGTTAGTTATTTTCACTTCCGGTCATTTTTGTCTTGGAGGAGCTGGGGGAGGGTCAGATGCCTTTGTGTAGGTATTTGCGAAGGGTCATGCATTAATCCATTCTGGGAAGTGGGAGGGCCACGACTTTTTCCCCCAAAAAATTTCTAAAATACTCCGACTCACCCCCCCCCCCCCCCCAATAAAAAACGTACCTTCCCTTAATATGTATACACTACAGGACTACGGTGTACTCACCCGGAATAGCTGTGAATACCTCACTCATGCCCATCAGCGTGTACTGTGGAATCTGCCACCAAATGGAGTAGTCTCGCACTGCTGAGTATGTTACACCACTAGCAGTGTGGTTCACACTACCACAAACAAAGAAGCTGTTTGTCATTGCTCTTTCTACGTGGCCAGCTGCAGTATTTCAAATACAAACAGGAATCCAAATTAATTAACTTTTTTCATATTTAGACTGTATTCAGACAGCCCTGTGACCTCATCTAGATATCAACTTATACATTCATGTAGAAACCATGCAGTTTGGTGTCCAGTAAGGAGGTGCTTGACTGTAATAACATAATCAGGGTTGTCACAAATGTTTGAAGAAGATTTGTCATTTTTTTGTAATGAAACTGACAAATAGCTGAAGAGAGTGCCTGGGCAAAGTTCCTGAAAAAGATGATTGTTTTTGGCCAGCAAGCCAATTACCTTTGACAACCCTCCATGTAATAGCCTCTTGTCCATTTCTTTAATCTGCTAGTGATGCGTTATTAAAAGCATGCACATGTATGTCTAAGTATACTTAACAATTATTCCATGTGCATGAGTTGGGTACAAAATGGTAGATAGCCAACGAGGTGCATAGTGCCAAGTTGGCTATAAACATCCCATATCCAACAAGTGTGAGTGGAATAATTGTTTTATTACAAACGACCCAAAATATAGAAAGCTAAAACTGAAATGTAAATAGAAACACTCCCAAAAATTATCTGTGCACTTACCATATTTGTTCACCATAATATAATGACTCATATACCATGATGGCTAAGCCAATGAAAACACTTGAATTGCATTATCCAATGATCCAGTTTCGATAGATGTACAGTATAAACTGTATGTATATGATCAGTATGTTAATGTTATCACCATCAACTTTTACACACTTTAAAGAAACTGACAGAACTTTTTTTTTTGCCTCCTTGTTAATCCCTGACTTGGACTGCTCTTGATGTACCTACAGTGTTAAATGTAAAGGGAACCCTGTATATTACTTAGTGACAGCGTTATTATGCAACACGTACCCATTCCTGCTGATCCAGCAGCCAATAACATTCCTAAGAAGACCTTCCATAAAATGGGGATACAGACACCGCACGTGGCTAGACCAGAATAGACTCCTCTCTCCATTACAGGAACCAGGATCAAAAGTATGACAATCTCACAGAGACTAGGCCAGGCAGCAGGGATAATTATCATTCCATAGTCTGCCTTGAGGTGGAGCCCTTGCAGGATGAATGTACTGTAAAGCTAAAGGAAACAATTTTTAAATCAGGTCATCTGAACATACAGTATGTACTTACAAGTAAGTACAGGTGGGCATGCATGGCCTGGTGCCCATGGTAAGGAAAATTGAGACCATTCCTGATTGAAGTACTCCAAGACAATGCTATGACGACCACATTCATATGGCCACCTCATTATAATTATGGTTACCTTATTCTAGCCCAAACAAAAGCTCAATCAGTTCTTTCCTTATTTAAAGAACTCCTGTAATATGGCTACCCCATTAATAAAGCCAGATTTTTGTGCCCCATTGGTGACCTGATTGAAAGGGCTCCACAGTACTATCAATACTACATACATTACACCTATACCTCCACCATAGAAATAGGGTAGAGAGGTGCACTGAACCAGTCGAGTAAGGTTACGTTGTACTCAATTACCGGTAAGTTGCCACTCACAGGCTGAACTATGGGTACATGTACATATAGGTAAGAAGTTGATCATGTGTATGTAGCAACTGATCATAGAAAAAATTCATAAAGCTTCAGGCTCAGTTCAGTAATTTTAATTTTAAAGTTTTATGATATTAGGCAAAAAGTCCCACTCAGTGGAATATTCATTTTCAGTCTGAATTAAAGCTTTCAGTTACAGTTTTAAAGTGTACCTACATGTATAACAGTTTTTACCTGACTATAAATCATCCAGTAGGGAATCAACAGAAAAGAGAGCACAACAACTTTCCTCATTGCCCTGAGTTCATTCACCTCTGACTCCAAGAATGTTCCACCGTAATTTACCATGGCAACGTCAAGCCAGTCACTTTCAGGAGAAGAAAACAGACTTCCTGAACTACTTCTTGGAATTAATTCTCTGAAAGAAGGGAAAAAATGGAATGTTAAAAGCTCAATAACAAACTGCTGTTTGGCAAAGTGAGCCCTGAGAAACTCCCTAGCCAGCTTCATAGGACAATAAGGACTGTTGGGATATGCCTTCCTATAAAAATCATTTGGGTGCTCATAAATTTTGAAAAGAACCTCGAAAAGGTACAAATGACTATCAGTGTTTCCGCCAGAGCGCGCCATTGCGGGAATCCCGCATTTAAATCAGAGATGGCCCCCAGAAAAACGAAAAAAAGGCCAATTTGGCCCTTTCCTTTTACAAGACTGCAGGCTTAACACAGGCATAATATTTTAAAAGCCACCCCAGGGCTCAAAATTGTGATTGATACGGTTGCCAATGCAACAAGCATTTCATCCTTGGCGACCAAAATTTCTCTGTGTTGACAATCAATAACGGTTATTTTGTCACACATTATGTCCTAGAAAATCATATTGAAAGATCTTTGCTTCTAAGACATTCAACATAAGAAAAGAAGTCAATCCGTCCTTTTACTTTCCTGTATTGATTCTCTAACATCGGAAAACTTCCAAATGGCTGACCGTGTTTGAAATCACCCTATAATACATTGCAAACCCTTGATCATTCACTACGTCATGTATGCCTAAGGATTGCTCTCTTGCAATGCACAGATCCTTCATACTAGTATCTGATTCAAAAGCAACTTTATTGAGTAGAAACACTTCAAAAAGCACTAACTATTAAATTTTATCATAGATCCTGATAAACTGCTTTAATTATTTTTCTTGGTATCCTGATGCATTGTTTTCCTTCTGTAGGTTTCAATTTATTGGCCCCTTTCCTAAAAAATTGGCCCCTACAAAAGATCTTCAGGGGCCACTTTGGCCCCCAAGTAAAATTTTCTGGCTGAAACACTGGACTATCCTATCCTATCTTTCTGAAGTTTCATTTTCATCATATAAAAGACCTTCTAAGAACTTGACAATTCATATTTTAGCTCAAGAGGGTTCTTTGTTTTGTAATAGAACAAGTTTGAATTTCCAAGCTTTCGCACAGAGTGGAATTAAAATGGTGACCCCAGAGCAGCTGTCACAAACAGTAGGTCAAAAGGTGAGTTATCGCTTCAGTCTTTGCTAAATGAAGAGTGCTTGCACAAGAAAAAGAATAATATTAATTATTTTAATGGGTCAAATCTCTAGTCAGAGTAACAACTTTTCATTTCAAAAGCAAAACTAAATGATGTGTTTCTGTTACTTTAGAGCTGCCATGTTGGCATCCCTCTGCAGGAGACCAACATGGCGTCTCCATACAAATATATATGATATGGCTAGCTATGTGAGCGGGCAAGATGAATCAAATCCTGGACTGTGATTGGCTACCTGAGTGGGCAAGATGGGGCTATCTTGCCCACTCGGGACTACCCGCCATGTCCCGCAAGAAAAATTTCTCTGAAAGCCACATAATAAATCCTTTATAATTGACCAAGCTTGTTCAGTCAAGATGGCTGGATATTGGCCTTGTTCTTTTTTTGTGAGTTTATGGACCTTGACTCCGTCTCAGTGCATAAACTCGCAAAAAAAGAACTTGGCCAATATCCAGCCACCTTGACCTCACACTTGGTCAATAACCCATATATATCACTTCTCTGTCACATCCCAGATTCTTCAAGACTTCGTAATAAATGGCTATGATTTTTATTTTTGATCGCATGACATTGAAAACCAGAAATGCGTAACTGCTCATTTAGCCCCCAACTCAATTAGCCCCTAAACGTTTAGCCCCCAACCAGGAATTGAAAACGCTCTCTATTTCTCATTCTTTTAAAAGTGTGAATATGGGGGCTAATCCACTTCTGGATGGGGGCTAATCAACTTGAGCCTAAATGACTGGTAACCCAGCAATGTACAGTCTGTCGTCTGACCATCTACCTTGTTTCCAGTTTTGCCGCTTTCCTTCTAGACCAGGCCTGGCGCATAATCAGCCACATGTTCCTAAGCCCTGTGCCACAAGGTCTACCAATGGTAAAATACTTGCGACAGAACAAGAATGACACCAATGCCAGTGTCAGTGAAAAGGCAGGAATGCCAAACCCAACAGTGAAGCCATACTTCCACTTCATTTGTTGAATATAAGTTACACCAGCTAAAAAGAGCAATGAAATCACATTGGACATCCAATAAAAACAATTAAACAATGTTTTGTTTTCCTGCCTTGGCGCATCTCTTTTGAGCTGATCTGCCCCAAAGGCGGATAAATTCGCTTTCACTGCACCTTCTCCCGCAGAAACAGAAAGTAAAGCGACTATTAAGACGACCAGGATCCAAGGCTCGTCTATTCTCTTGCGAGCTTCTCCTCTCTCGATGTAAAAATATCCCATCACAAAGGCAACGACCACAAGAATTATTGAGCCTATAAAATAGACAAGGAAGCCACTAACAATGGTGTTATAACGTCCAAAACGCGAATCCGCCATGATTCCCCCTAAAGCACACATGAACCAAGAAATTGAGGTAAACGCCATTACGCTTGCTACGGACACAAACATTGGCCATCCAGCACACTTGTTCAGGTACAAAGCAAAGTTTATCAGTATCCCGTAGTACGCAAATCGTTCAAACAACTCGATCAGAATAAGCGCCAACACAGGACCTCGTTTCATACTGCGGAGATTTCGGCGTATCTTCCGCGAGACTGCCTTCCTAAACTCGCGATGTTTGGCCTTGATCTTCTGCCCCAGCAGCGGCGATTCCTCCGTTTTCACTGCCTCTATCGGCGGCGGAGACAATGTGCCATCGGGTGATGTGATTTCTGGATATTTCGCTGCAATATGTTCAGGGTTGACCTTGACAATGAGCGGCATATTTGAATGGATGACGTGAGATTGCTCCTTTGCAGTACAACAATCTTGTAAAATATACTATGAAAGAACTAAAAGTATTTCGTGCAATTGTACAAGTTGTCGACATTCTATCATACAATAGTATGGTGACTTGCCTTGTCAGAGGGCTGCTTTGTCTGAGGAAAGCTCTTTCAGGTTAATAATTTTCAAACGTGTCTAATAACCTAGTAAATATCGCGCGCGCACGAGGCTGCGCGCACGAACTTTTTTTAGCTTACCGTTTTCGCTTGAAGGACTGGTAACGAAAGTTCGCGCATCTGTGTTATTTTTACGAAAAAGTATTGTTTAAAATGTAACAGATTATAAAAACTAACTAATTCCTATGCTCATCCGGAATTAGTGCTATTTATCTGGATTTTTATACTGTAACTAAATAGGCACTAGATGAAGATATTGCCATTTTAATAATCACAAGTTGTTGATACGTTTCAATATGGCGACCGCCTTGCTTGTCAACTATTTTAATGGGGCAAGAGTCCTACTGAAACAAGTTCTCTCTAGACACAACTCTCTAGAAGGTAAGATGATAATTGTGCATTCTTGTACACCTCAAGATTTACAAATGAGCTCGACTTTCACAGTTTGCATAACAGAAAATGTGAAAAATTTTGAAGCTTAGTTCAAGCTAATAAATTTTAGTTCAAAAGAAATGTTTAATATCTTATTTCTCCTTACTATCAGTACTTACAAGTTTTGTAACGGTGACAGGAATGTAGAAAATTATCAAAAAATGCTTTCAGGCTTAATTATATCAGTGTATCAGTGTTGGAAACTTAATTTTGACAGCACTTGCCATTCCAGGAATATGTTTTCTTTCGTTGTATTGAGGTTCTTTTCCTTATGTTTTACCCAGCTCTTATTAACTGAGCAGGAGGTCTGTATGGGGGAATCTTGACCGAGGTCGTGAGTACAGAGCGAATGCAGTGAGGTCTGCACACACCACAGAGGCCAAGATTCTCCCATACAGACCAACTAAGCTCAGTGTTTATCATATGGCAAACAATTACTTTTCTTGTTTTCCATATGATAAACATCTTATTGACTGAACTTAGTCTGTTTGTACTTTTCTTTTCCCATCAGGCTTTTTGGCACTTCCATAAATATATATTGTTAGAAGAAAATAGTCTATTTTTGCATTTTAGTTTGCAACTTTTTTTACCACAAAACATTACCGGTCTAGATGGGAAAATCTAGCCCACTTTCAATATCGATTTCAACCAATCAAATTCATGAATTCGGTAGTTCTCAGTCCTTGTGAGACACAGCCATATAATAATACCGGGTATTACTAGGGCCAGGAAATTGATTTGCTATACCCAGGACTTCGTTATATAGAGGTTCGTTAAATCGAAGTTCCACTTTACATTGCGTACATAATTTCTACAAACTTGGTTACACTTATGTTATTGGGTATAGTTTGTTAAAATTAATTTTAACTGGAAAACTGGGAAAACCACACTCTAGATAATTGCATGCTCATGACATTGTTGATCGATTTTTGAGTTTCTGATCCAGCGAAAACAAATCCTAGGTATTTTTCCTTTACGGTTAATTATTACAATCAGGAGCTCTGCTTTTAGGCTTGGCTAAATCTATATAATTATTCATGCTTGTGTTAACTGCTTATGTCAATGGGGTATTAAAGTGTTGATCACGGTTTCTTATTCCATCACAGTAATCCCTAATTGTGAAGGACAGGTTGCCATAGTAACCGGAGGAAACAAGGGTATTGGTTATGAGACAGTGAAAGGACTCTGCAAGGCACACATGACAGTTATAATGGGTAAGCAGATTTGTTGGATTCAACATGATTCAAGCAGTCTTTTTAAAAGATATATATCTCAGCGATTTTGCAAGAACATGACCGCTAGGTTTTCTAACCTAGCAGGCGGGGGAGTACTCTGTTAAGACCAGGCTCGGGACATGACCCAGGCACTGGCCTATCTGCTGGTGGTTTGCTGGCGGCCAGCCATCAAAAGCAGGGGGGAAGGGGAGGGTATCTTTTACTGTCACATTCACTTAGCTAGACTTGAGTTTTCAGTGCCAAATAACGTTGATAATGACTGTGTGGCATGGCACTTTGCTCATTTGTTGAACATTGCTTGAAGGTTCTGTGTTGACATGGGACTGCTGGTGAGGCACATGCCATGTGCATGCATGACAGACCAAACTCCTAGTCAGGAGGTTGTCAAGGCACTTACAGCCACTGGGACTGTCTTTGAGCTCTTTGTGGGCATGTTTTAGCGAATAAAGTCGGATATATATGTAGAGGGGTGGAGGAATCATGGGGCATGCTACTCAAGATAGAGTTGGCATACAAAACATTTTATAAGGGGGGTGATGCACTTTCTCAAACTTCTCCCTGAATCTGCCAGGAACCTGGGATTCTAAATTTCCTTTCAGGTAATTTATTGAAGAAAACAGTTTTCAAAAGCTAATCAGAGTACTTTTCATCCTTTAAGTTTAACAGAGGTGCAATCTTTAGCTTGCAGAGATGTAAAAGCAGCAGACAAGGCAATCAAAGAACTCAAAGAGGAATTACCTCAAGCTAACGGTAAATATAGTTATTTACAAATTAAAGGTGCTTTTTCTCTATCTTACATCTGTTACACCATATATTTGTTAATAAAATGTTAATATTTACTTGTCATTGATTATCTTGTGTCAATTAGTTGAATACATGGAGTTGGATCTGGGAAGCCTAGCCTCTGTGCGGAAATTTGTAACAAATTTCAGAAAGAAAGGTCTTCCTCTTCACATTCTTGTGAACAGTGCAGGGATAATGTTTCCACCTTATGGGACAACTGAAGATGGGTTTGAGCTGCAATTTGGAGTGAACCATCTCGGACCATTTGCTCTGACAAATTTGCTCTTAGAAGACTTGATAAAGTAAGTTAGTTTGAAAACAAGGGTGTGAAGAATTAAATTTTCATTTCAATAATAATTATTGTGTGTTATAATTATTATCAAAGCATCCTCAGCTACAGAAATTTGGTCACATGAAAATACTCAGAACAGAAATATTTACTTGTCCATGCGGTTTTATACTCCAGAAAATACTTTGCACCCTACAATAATATTACTTCCTCATCAGTTTGGCTGGTGATCAATTTAATAGTACTTTAGAAGAAGACAGAGGATAAGATTTTTCATTTGCAAGGCTGTGGTCTGTGAAAAATTACAGGGAGCCCAAAGGTTTCTAACCATGAAATCCTGGGTTCCCAGAGGGAAAAAAATTCATTTTCCAGTCGCCCGAAGACAAACGTTAGTCACCTGTGGCACCTGGGCACTTCTAGAGCACAGCCCTGATTTGTAATTTGTGGTTTTAACAGGTCAGGTTTAACAGGAAGATTTTCAAGGATAGTTACATTGTCTTCAGAGGCACATGTCCCAGGAACTATTAACTTTGAAGATCTACAGAGCAAGTATGTAAATTGATTATTACATGTATATCTCAGTGATTGTTAATTTAGTACGAAGTCCAATCTAGTTTCTATGTTACTTACAGTTTTATGTACTGTAAACAGTCATGTTATTATATTGCTACAGATTAAAATTGTAATGTACCATTTTTAATCAGAACATCTCCTTTAGACTTCTTCCAATAAGCTAAACTTGTGTGAACCACAACACTAATGAGCACTTCTAATTTATTTATTCTACTTACTATAAATCTATATATAGTCTGCACAAACCCAGCTAATGGTTCACAACTGGCAGCCAGGATGGTGGGATGTCAACAGTCAATCATACAATGATATGTCAGATGTATTCCAGATAAGGCACTCACCCTTTCCAGAAACATATATATGATTGAAATAGAGCCTTGTGAATGTTGGATACAGGTACTTAAGATATACATTGGTTAAAAGTATGTTCAAAGCTTATGAATTCTGCTAACTCCCCCCTGTGAGGGGGACTCACAGATGAAAAGGTCAGGGATGCTTGTCATCTCGGTTAGGGGTACAAATCAAGGTGTTTGGTCTAGATTACGGTGTTCAGAAAGAAATGCCACTATTTGTAGTTGTCAAAGTATCTTTTAGAGTGCACTGTCTTGAAGAAATAGCAATAAGAGATACTCTCATTTCCATTTTTAGGCTCGATCTCCACCGCCCTCTTGAGTCTGGCCAGCAATTCCTTTCCCGAAACGTGGCTGATTAATTGGCCCTATTTTATAGAATCTGTTACGGGTCAAATAAAGCTTAAGTTATGCCCAGATTGGTCTCATGAAGGGGTTTAATTCAAATTTTCTGATGAGCATTTCCTACCTTTTCATAAGGGATCCCCTCCCCCCCCCCCCCCCCCCCAATAACTCCCTCTAATTGGGATATGCCAGTAAATCACCCTGTATGGCATTAAGTTTTGTCAGCTTCACTTGGGTGCACCTTGTTGGAGAGAGAGGGATTATACCTTGCTGGAAGAACATAACTCAATGAATGGCGAGGCTCCAAAAAACCTGACATGGAGCTCACTAGACCACAGTATGCCATTTTGCATTCCCAGTTCAATAGTACTAAAACCGTATTTCTTTTCCTTCATAGGAGCTATTACTCACCCTATTTAGGCTACAGTCAAAGTAAGCTGGCAAACATCTTGTTTACTTATGAACTCCAGAGATGCTTGAAGGAACAAAATAGTCCTGTAACAGCTAATGTACTTCATCCAGGAGTAGTCAACACTGATTTGTTCCAGCACATTCACTGGATTGTAAGAATACCTCAAAGTGTACTTGCTTACTTTCTTTTTAAGGTAAGGCTGCCATAATCCAATTAAATAGTCAGACATTAACTCTTTCTTTTGTCCTCATTTATTCCAGTCCTCTACTCAAGAAATACCTGGGTCTTAAACTACCAAATTTGATACTGATGATGTGAAGAAATCCAAGTAGTGTTCTCATTTGTTTTCTTTGCATGCTCAGAAATCTAATCCAAATAACAACCAGTCATTATTGTTTTAAAACGCCACTGCCCCTCGTTGTAAATACTGATTTTTTCAAGATTTTACTCGTATCCGTTCATGCAATCAGTATCCACTCAGACAATTAAAGTTTGCAGTGTGACAAAAACTCCTGGTGGCAAGTGTGAGCTCTTTGGTTGAATGCAGCATGTACCCCAAACACAGCCATCCAGCCTGACAGTAAATTAAAATTGTGAGTGGGATTTCACAACTAGACATTAGGCTTCCACACTGAGGGGCTTTGTGTCTCGTGCATTAATATCATATCCCCGAGAAAAACAGAGATAGGGAGAGAGAAATATAGCTGAGACAACTAATCCTGGTGTTGTTTGTGTAGCCACAAACAAACCTCTTGTGGTACAGACATTGACACATGAGGAAAACTTGCAGAATGCTTTGTAAGTAGGAAAGAATTACACTTGTTATGTACTGTTATGTTAAGGGTGTGCGATAATACTTATATTATTAACCAACTGCAAGGGCCACACGGAGAGGATAGCAGCCCAAGTTCTTGAGAGTTTGGACTGAACACAGCAAGGTTCAGCCCAATACTTGAAAATATTAAACTGCCAATAGACCAATCTGATTGGCTGATTTAGCTATTGGTTCTTAGAACTAACTTAGTTGTATAATAATAATTACTATTTGTTGCAGACTCCCAAGCAAGGAGCAGATAACAGTATTTACGTTGCCTTATCCCATGAGTTAGAAGGAACGGGTGGTAGATATTTTGTGAACTGTCATTCAGCACAGTCTTCAGATGAGTCATACAGAGAGGATGTTCAGAGGAGACTCTGGAAAATCAGTTGTCAACTTACTGGTGTGTCATGAGGGCTAGTGAACCTTTGAGCATTACTCTCGAGAATAACAAACCTGGTTAAAGCAAAGCTAATTTGATAACCCTACCTCCCTCTCAACATAGTAATAAGATAGGTATAACATGATCTAACATCACCCAAAAACTACCTCAGCTCGAACGTTATCCCTGAGGCAAAACAAATTGATACACAGATAGCTAATTAATGTGGGAGATTGACTCGTAGCTGTGGCATGTTTGAGGTATTTAATAACATTATCAAATGTTTAGGATGAACAAAACTAAATAAATTGTTCTCCCCGGTTGTAACACTTAAATGAATATGAAAATTCAGAAGAATGTAAAAATTGAACACTTATTCAGTGTTTTCGTCTGACATTAGTTCCAACTCTCTTCCTCAAACCTCTCACAGCGATGTGAGATAGGCGGTGCCTGGGAGAGTTAAAGTGCTCTGCGACCGGGAAACCACTAGTGATTGTGATTCTTGAGTATTATATAGGTTTACGTTAATTATTTTAATCCACCTTGTGGTCAGCGTCATCATTGCCGTTTGCAAGAGATCCTTATCAGCCCTAGTCCTTTTCTCTTACGGTCCTCGCTACGCTCGATCTGCACCAATTGCCAATGAACTCTAAAACCAAATTAAGAATGAAAATATGAGGCTTTGTCAGGAGATTTCTATTAGCGCAGTCCAAGTGGCTAACGTACCTAAGTCCTTACTAATGGGGAGCCCTGTATCAGCGGTTATTGCTAATCTCTACATGGAGATATTTGAAGAACAAGCAATAGAGTCCGCACCTTGCAAGCCTTAGATCTGGAAACGCTACTTAGATGATACTTTCACCATCCTGGATCGGGACAGAGTTGACGAGTTCCTACAGCACCTAAACAGTCAACAACCATCAATCCGTTTCACCATGGAGATCGAGAATAACAGCAAGATTGCCTTTCTCGACACGTCAGTTTATAGAGAACCTGATGGCCGCCTCACCACCAGTGTCTACAGGAAACCAACACATACTGATCAGTACCTAGCGTATGATTCACACCACCCTCAGTCAGTAAAACGCGGTATTGTGAAGTGTCTGTACGACCGGGCTAGACGTCTCGTGACCAAACCATCAGTAATCGCTGGAGAGAAGAAACATCTGTCATCTGTACTTGTTTCTAACGGATATCTCTCCTCGTTTGTACAGAAGATCACAAAGGCACGAACAACCCCAAGAAGAGAGCCCGAAGTCGATCTACATCTAAAGTGACTACATCGTGTGACAAACGATAATACACTTTATTATTAAAGACTGTCTTTACTTTATCAAGTGCAATATTTCTAGAGCCCCAAGCTGTTCAAAATGATCAGCTACGCTTATATTACAACTTGGCTTGACTTTGAGAAAATTTATAGGTGCTCAAAACAACCCTCTGGTTTGGATGCCGAGTTTGTTATAAATTGACATGAGTCAGTGGGAGGGTATTTCAAGTTTTTTCGGGTGTTATCCTCCCAAAATAATCACTTCTGCAGCATGTTGCTCTTGATCAAGACAATGTGTTTGTATTTTATTTCTGTTTTCCTTTCGTCGAATTTGTTGTATAATGGAGGTAAATTTATGAACAAAACATTGTTTTGGGACAGAGGGATAGATAGAGGGATTTTCAGAAAGGAACGGCAGACTGAGCTATTGTATGAGCCAAGAAAAATACACTATTTCAGCGAGTTGCTAGTAAGCAGAGGTTCCATTGTATCCGTTTTCATGGTCCTCTCCTTTCTGTCCTTATGTGAATGTTGCAATGAATCTTGGATGTCTAGGAAGCAGTATAAGCATGGTTTGGGGACACCTCAGTACAACTACACAATGCAGTGACTGGGTGGAAGAGTTTGATTTTCGAATACACTAGAACCCAGTTAAGCTAATCCGCTCACCAACGGACCACAAAAGTCTGGTTGTAATAAAGAGGTGGTCGTATTAACAGGCTGACCGTAAGGCGGGGTTCCCTTGTGTTGGATTTTATGCTGCCAGGAGCCCATCACTTGCTCCTGATGCTGCCTCGTCCCCAGTCGCCCTCGCGATAGTAAAAAATATAATAATTAACTAGCGAGAAGGGCGGCAGGGAATCATGGGGAGGAAGGAAACTTTCCCTCTTTTTCTCCTTCCCATAGCTCCCCGAGCTCGCGCTCCTCACTAGCTACCAGCTTCCGCTCGCGCCTTCTTGCTCACTCCCAGTCTCCCAATCGCCCCTTGCGCTAAGAAGAAAATAAGAAAAGCCTGTGGATGAGGTAGGTTATTATGATGCCATCAGTTGAATGTGGCGCTGCCTTCCGCGCGGTTCAAATTCTAATTTTAAGATGTAAACAATGACGTAACAAAGATTAGTCCTAATTACCTTATTTAACCTTGTTACACGTCACTGATTAATTATATAAGTGATTTATCCACGTCATCTCATTACAGTTGTTCGCAACCCTTGCGCAAAGCAGTCACGGTGTTTTGGACTCCGCAGATTAAATCGAAGTTAACGAAGATCCCAACGCTTTTCAATATGGAAGTAAGTTTAATGTCTGTTTGTTGCGTTTTTCTTTCGTTTCTAGAAGTAAGGCTCCTTTTCGAGCGCTTTTTCTTGGGGTGAACTGGATTAGGATCAGTGATCCGAGGTGGCGCATGATCCTTCAAACGACATGGGTCTCGCAAAATTTTCGTCGAATTTCACGTGTCTTACAGTCTCGTTTTTTTTAGCGGTTATGTGCGTCTCGCAGTCTGGTTTTTTTCTTTTTTTTTTTTTTTTACAGAGTTGTTTCACAGACTCTCAAGGCTAAGAAAATCTCGAAGCACCGATTTGTGTTTTTTTTTTCACAAATGAAGTCCGAAGATCTTAGAAACTTCGAGCTCGCAATTAGAACACTTTGAACTTGAAGTCACGGTCTCGCAACTGAAGAATTGAAAGTGTCTCGGGTTCACAAAGAAAAACGCTAGTCTCGCCGTCACGCAAAGTCTCGCATTTACCATTTAACACAAAGAAACCGATGAATCCACTACTCTGGTCACGAATTCATCATCTCCTGTGATGCAGCATGATCCGGGCAATCATGGATCACCGATCCTGATCCAGATCACACCAAAGGAACGCACCCTTAATCAGATTCAGGGCGAAATAACGGATATAATTGTCTTAATTTAAGTGAGCGGGGATCTTTCAAAGTCAAAGTCAGTTTTTAATTTCAAGATGTAAATAATGACGTAACAAAGAATACCGCCAATTACCGTATATAACCTTTTTACGCGTCACTTGTTAATTCTATAAGTGATTTGAATACGTCACCTCATTACAGTTGATTGCAACCTTTGCGCAGAGCAGGCAGACTCTTTAACTCAGCGCAGAAATTTTGTTTTGAGAGATTTCTATTTTAACCAACGTTAACACAGATCCCGACGCTTTGCGATATGGAAGTAAGTTTAATGACTGTTTGGTGCTTTTCTATTTCGCCTCTATAAGTAAGGCTCCATTTAGGTTAAGATCAAGCTAACGGAGATCGTGTTTGTCTCAATCAATCTGAACAAATTCCTTTCAAGGTCTTTCTCTAAGATCGTTGCTGAGCTTGATTAAGAAAAAATTCAGTTACCGTTGTGGAGGAAAGATTTCTGATTTTCAGTTGCTTATTTTTTTCTTTCTTTCTTTCTTTCTTTCTTTCTTTCTTTCTTTCTTTCTTTCTTTCTTTCTTTCTTTCTTTCTTTCTTTCTTTCTTTCTTTCTTTCTTTCTTTCTTTCTTTCTTTCTTTCTTTCTTTCTTTCTTTCTTTCTTTCTTTCTTTCTTTCTTTCTTTCTTTCTTTTTTTTTTTTTATTTCTTTTTATTTTTTTTTTTCGCGTTCTTATCCGAGTAAAATTATTAAGCTCCTTTTAGGTTCGAATCAAAATAAAAGTCGTATTCAAAACTTACAACACTTAATCGTAATTGAAATTTAATCCGCGCGATTTTCTTTCTACAGAAACTAGCTCAAGTAAATGTCATTTTTGTATCAGCAATCTTTTCGAGTTGCGCGAAAGAAAAGCGTGATTAAAAGCTATGAAAGCAGCCCTTGATCTTCTTGCGCGCGCGCAATTTTTATTAATGAAATAATTAGCGTCTTGCGTGGAACTACAGTAAAAGCGAACAAATGCAGCCTCTTCCGAACCTCGTTTAATGTTCTAATCCCAGTTAAAATTTCCTAGATTCCTTTCTAAGGGAAGGAAACTGCTGCAAAAGAGTTTAATTTAGCAGGGCTTATCCTTGTGTCTTCAGACAATTTTTTTTTAATTTTCCCACGCAATGACTTTCTTTGATTTGTGATGAAAGATAGTTTTCTTTGTCCAAAGTCAAACTTTGAAAATATTGATTCTTGAAAACAGCAAGAATATGGCGTCTTAAACGTGGGCAAGATTTTCACTGATAAGACGTAGACTAGCTTTAATAGCTCTTTTCCTAGTAAATTTCATAACTATTTTGCCAATATCTACGAAAGCACAATGCATTGTTCTCGAGCAAAAGTAGTGCTCATTGTGAAACTGAGAGTCAACTATGTTTCAGTTTATCTTTTCGATTTTTCAGATTTTTTTCTCCTTTGGCTGGTTACTAGGACTTGGTCCAATCGAGGGCCCGATAAGCTCTGTTTTGTCGTTTAATTTCGTCGTTCCTCATAAGCTTATAATATCTGCTTCTAAAATGCGCGACAAAGGGCCATTAATAAGCCAACGGTAGTTAAAATGTCTTCTCAAATTTTTATGCACGCCAAAACATTGACTGACGGACGATTCAATCGCTTCATTGTCCTTGTATTTTGTAGGATCCTTTTTGTGAGTGACTGCATTAAAATTTACAAATTTTCCTTATTCGACTTATTCTTCTTCTCTGTTGAAACCAGGGCGAAGAAGGTTTAACGCCCTGGTTGTAACTCGTCTGCACGAGACGCACGCTAGTGTTAAAATATTGCACGCGCACAATTCAACTATGCGATCAAGCGCGCGCGCAAAAATGAAAATAAAAATAAAATAAATACAATTGGCGTGCAGCAGCGAGAATTACTGAAATTGAAGAAAGCTAATCTATTCATGAGCCAGTGATCCCTAGGAACACTATTACCGCTACCCGCGAAAAGCTAACCTTTCGCGAACTACAGATCGAAAATTTTTAGCGTAAAACGCCCGGATTTGAGCGCAAATTTTCGCTTTGTTCTAAGCCGGTCAAACCGGGACACTACTGATGATGAACCCGTTCTCTCGACTATGTCTGATAAAATTACGTTATTATGGAATAATATGTCAAATAACCAAAAAATATGATAAAATGTCCTACAAAATTCATTTTATTCTGTGCATGTTGATGGTAAAATTAAGTTTTCTCCCTGTCATCAGATCGAGATATTTCCACAAGATCTCTTGAGTAATGTCATGGACGCTATCTCGTCCAGAGAAGTAAGCGAGTCATCAGCTCCAACCTCAAAGCCTGAACCTGAAGACGGTGAGGTTGACTACGCTTCCCGGGCCAAAGAAATTCTTGACATCACGTTTAGGAGAGTGCGTCAACGCTCAACGGTGCAACAAGCGCATCTCCCTCCACCGGCCGATCAGGTACCGTGACTTTATTTGTCAGCGACTATTCAAAGGACACGTTAGAAAGTAGATAAAAGCGGTCGAGATTTATGGTATTTTAGCACTCATTGACCGCGAAGGTGAAGAGAACATTGGTGAATATTTGTTGTGACGAATTTGAGGAAAATACTCAACAAACTTCGCTGAGGCTGACTCGGATATTTGTTTCAGTATAATTGTCATAGTTTAGTAAATGCTGTAAGGAATGCCGTTATTATTCTTACGTGATTACCACCCACGATACACTAGGCCGGGATAAGAAAGTTTGTCAATTTTTCATCTTGGCATCCTTAGGCCGCATGGACTTTAACGTGCATTTTGTTTTTTAAACGGCTTGACGCGCGCACGTTTTTACCCATCCCTTAGAGTCGCGCGTACAACTGTTTATTTATTCAATGACGTGTACCATTCAAAACTCAACTTAGCACTGAGGAAGGGCTAGGCCCGAATTGTCTGCTATAAACATCGTTTTTAATTTGGCACTGCATTATTACTATTTACAACTTTTGAACTGTCAACTGTGCCACGCAGCCGATAGATCCTTTTGGATTACAAATATTTACTCTACGTTTAGTTATGTCTAGAATGTGTGCATGAACGCGTGTGTTCTCTCTTTGCAGACGGACGAAGCAGAAAACTTGGTTGAGGAGGCGGCAGACAAACCTGCCGGTAAGAATTGAATACCATTAGTACCTGATTATAGAGACTCTTACTCACTGGAATTGAATTCAGAACGGCATATCGACACTCCTTCTTCATGATCAGAATACGCTATTTATGATATCACCTTGTAATTACAGAGCGGTCAAATGCAATAATTTGTCCTTTTCCGCTTTTCGTTGCCTCGAAGTTTCAAAGGGTTACAGACAAAAATATGAAAAAAATTATTTTAAGAAAAAGTTATAAGAAGAGAAGTGGCAAGCCAAATTACGAACCCTATTAATAAGGTGAAAAACAGTTAATAAAATGAGAAAATTTAGCCCGCGAGCAGGCTGCCGTGTTTAGCTCGGAGACCCAAGCTGCAAAGCCACAAGACGAGTCCGCGCACTTCGCTCGCCGGCGAGTTCAAACGTCGTTCGCAAACTCGCTCGCACACCAAAGCCAAAAGTCAGAAAGCTGCGCTTGACTGCAAAACCCAAACACAGAGCCTGCTCGCAGGCTGGAACTGCGCGCGCAGTGCGTTTGTGCGCAAGGGTATGGCTTGTTGCTAACCAACCAATCCTTTGACACAATCTTGGGATACACTTTGCTATCTGTAGCTAAAACATCCTTCTGAAAGCAATTATGACGACCAGGTTTCAAGCCTAGCAAGGTATCCACGGAGGAAGTGCTGGAAAACGCTTTTGCTTTTCTTTTTTTGAGTGGCAACAGTGGACGTTGTATTACACCGACCATGATAGATCTGCCATGTCTTAAATGTGCTCATATAAAAAGTGACAGACTAAATGATACTTGGAATAACCGCCTTTTTGTTAAATATTATTTACAGAAGAGGATAGCAGTGTCCCAGAGAGCTCGAAGGCCAGCACTGACCGTAAAGACCAAGATTCTCCTTACGGGGGTATTATACGGCACGCTGGTAAGAACCGAGACAATAGAGATTTTTAAAACCTCTACTATGAAGGGTCATGTATGAATCTAATTCACTTTTAATGAAGGAGAGGATTCGATTCATAGAACAAAAAGAAAAACGTAAAAAGTACTAAAATGTTTAGAGCCCTTGTAGAACCACAAGCAAAGCGGATGGTTTCACTGCTTAAAAGACCAAATGGTTCGAAGTTCGTCTTTACTTCGCTTTAAACAAGAAAAAACACAACAACCATTTCAGTAATGGTTAATTGGAAGGAAAGGTGAAATTAGTGTAAACTAGTGGTTGCAATGTTCTCTTCAAGACAGAAAACAACCTCACGACCAAGCTAACTTATTCCTTTATATCAGTTCAGTTTACTGTTTATTTCAGGAGTTTCACTCAAACAAGATAATGCTGATGTCTTTGTGGTCGATCTATCCTTCGTCCCGAGAAAACAAGAATTCAAGAAAGGAATTTTTGGAAAGGACACAGTGAAGCACAAAGAGATCATTAAATCAATTTGTCAGTAAGTGAAAATTCAATCAGGTTTTACTAACATATTCTGGGAAGGAATTCATTAACGTTTAAAAAGATGAGCCCTACAAGTTCATTGTAACACATAACCGACGATAAGACACGTCTTCATAAATGGAGTTTATTTTCCTGTAATTTTGAACACCCCTTGATTAAAATGTTACAAGGTTGGTGTATCTTGTCATCTCAATAGTTTGAATCTTCCTTAGAGAAAAAGATGGCTGCTGTACATTTTACCACAATACCATGCGAGCCTTACATGGCTCTTGAAGGACAGGGAAATCAACATTTGCAATATTTGTCCCTGTGCTAACGACAGTGTGTATGCTAGTTTTGAAGATTGCATAACTTTTGTGTACGTTTTTATGAAAGTTGTTGAAGTTTTCGCGCGCTAAGACTTCTGGGCAAATGTACAAGTCGCCATCTTTTTCCTACGGAAGATTTCGACTTTCCATTTCCCTGACAAAAAAAGAAGTGCGTCTATGGATTTAGTACTGCATTGCTAATTGGGGACACTGTGAATAAATAAACAAATATTGGAATATACAATAGTACTAAAGAATGGTGAGATTCTCCGCCGTCTTGTCAACTTAGACATCCTCGACCCCAGGCCTTTATATTCGTGACAGTGCAAAACGGGAGAGCATTGGGTTTGAGGATGTTAAGGACGTTCGCGCGAAAATTTTCCAACATTGATTTTTTTCTGAGACTTTTACCAGTGTAAGGTGATGAGTTAGTTATGTTAGAAATGTAAAAAAGTTGGGGGTCACCGACATCGTTTTGGAGAGAACATGCCCGGAAGAACACCCTAATTTGGAAAAAATCAGGCTTCGTTAGCGAATAGGGCCACAGTGTCTGTTAGCCCAAAAATATTGCAATTAGATCTTTGAAATGAAATGATCTCTGCCAAATATTTTTTATGTGGACCTATCAACCGAATTTAGTCAACTGGTGAGGTTCCTTAGAGAACAAGTTCGCATTTAGCGACCATAGTTTCACGCGCCTTGCAGCCGCAAGATAGCAGGATTCGATGTCCCGTGGACAGAAATTTTGAAATTTTTTTAACTTCCCACATTGATTTTGTGTTCATTTTTAGACAATGTGGAGATAATTGTAGATAAAATCTGTTTCTGGAAAGAAAAGTAAGGGCCATCGAAGGTCCAAGATCATTAAATCCTGGCAAAGCTATAACAATGGCCATCTGTCCTATCATTGTTCAATTTATTACTTAGGGCGCGCTCTCATGCATGAGGTGGCGTGTGAGTTTGCGTGCGCAGTAAGTATGCGCAGAAACAATTAGCGCGAACGTCCTTAAGTGAGTACACTAAAATCTTGGTATTAGACCGGTATGTAACAAATTTTCACAGACATACTGAGAACTATATCCAGAAGTCAATGACATCAGACAAGTTTGTTGTCCTGATACACTCAAGTGAAGAGGATCGAACCGCGATGCCTAGCGGGAAATTTGCTCGAAAGTTCTACAAGCTGTTGAAAGCAAGGTAACGTGATGCAGTTACTCCGTGCATAGTTAGACTTATTGAGTGAGGCATAAACAATAAGTGGTAAAGCTACCGAAACGTCCAATTATGAGAACGATTTCAGATGCAGTAAAGCTGTAAATTCTCAGCACGAAACTCAAAAAAAAAAAAAAAAAAAAGACTTCAGAGACCCGTACTGTTGAATTTTTGAAGTAAGTAGCAGCCACCATAAGGATATTTACTAGAAGAACGGGGTCATAGGTATAATATTTTTCCTGTCGAATCTCAAGCAAGTGAAGAATATCGCACCAGGATTCATACCTTGATAATCCTACCCAAAGGAAAAACCATCCGTGTAATGTGCAAGGGTTTTGTAACAAATAGATCGTGGATGCTTTCCTGTGACTCACAATGCAATAGCCAGTTGATTTTAACTTCCAAAAGTTTTTTCAGTTAACTGTCAGGAATCTTATATCTAAGATAGACAGAAAGAATATAAACAGATATATAACAAACTATAGAACTGTCCTACTTTGCATTTGCAATGTTAAAATCTCCTAAGTTATTTGACATTTTCTGTTCAGTTTTTGCCGTCGATTTAGGATTTGTTAGACTTGTCACAGAGTTTGTAATTTCTTTCTTTTTTGTTTTTGTTTTCAAGATTCAGCAATGAGCTTCTCAACTGCTCTATCTTAAAGCCGAGCTTTAAGTTGAAAACCACCGTATTTTTGAGAAGGCCGTTCCTTCAGTAAGTTTCATAAGCGTAATTTTAGACTAAAAAAAGTGAAATTTATTTCTTATATCAGTCAATCAATCAATCAATCAATCAATCAATCAATCAATCAGTTTGTAGAAGAAACGTTTTAAGGTGTGGCAGCCATAATGAAAGCTGCTTCAATCTTGGAATCAGAAGGGTTTTGTCGAAAGTCTTAAAAAATGCCAGGTACTGAAGATTGGGGACATTATGAGGAAATCCTACACAATTTAGCGGAAGTTATAAGTTAAAATTTACAGACGTTTCTGCCATTTGAAATACATGTAAATTGTTTAAACAGCCCTCTTGGGGGAAGAACAATAGTGAAGTTTATCCTTACGTAATAAAATCATCGTTCATTGATAGCTCATATTCTTTGATTTAAAGATAATCACGTTGCACTTTGAAGAATGACGTAAGGCTCGTGACATTCTATTTGTAATAATGTGTTTTTCTTTTGATGAATTTAGGAAAGCAATGCAAAAGAAAATACATCTAAAATCTGACGCTCTGAGCTTTCTGGAGGACCAAGGTAAGAGCTAAGATGTAGTTGTTTTTACAATTCTTTTCAGTTATCAAAAGAAATTTAAAACACAGACAAAATCATAGAAAACATTCTGGTAATCTGGTTTGTTAGCCAGTCAGAATAAATCCCAGAGCTATCGTGGAGGTTTACGCGCGCTTCCCCGCATCACGCGCGCGTCCATTACAGGTTAACATTCAGACCAGGTTGTGGAAAGGTAAAGTCTGCATACGAGCCATAAGGCCTCCGTCCCGCCCATAAGGCCGGAACTTATTCTGGTTTCTTTCGCATGAAGGACTAGGAGTATTTCTACTTCTCCCTGAATGGGATTCTAGTCCATCGCGTGTTACCCCTAGCATAAGTTCGCCGGCACCCAATTTATACACCTGGGTGGAGAGAGTAAACTGTCTTGCCCAAGAACACAACACAATGTCCCTAGCCAGGGCTCGAACTCGGACCGCTCTATCCGGACGAGACCCGAACAAACCATGCGGGCGGGGAAATTCTAGGAATATGTACTTTAGAGAGGTTTGTAACTACAGAGTGGTCAAATGCAATAGTTTATCCTTTTCCGGTTTTCGTTGCCTCGAAGTTTCGAGGAGTTAGAGGTTAAAGTATGAAAAGATCATGGCAGGCCAAATTACGAGGTGAAGAACAATTAGTAAAATGAGAGATTATAGCCCGCGAGCAGGCTGGCGTGTTTAGCTCGGAGACCCAAGCTGCCAAGCCACAAGACGAGTCCGCGCACTTCGCTCGCCGGCGAGTCAAGAGCTTTAATTACTAAGCTCCTGTGCGTCGTTCGTAAACTCGCTCGCACACAAAAGCCAAAAGTCAGAAAGCTACGCTTGACTGCAAAACCCAAACACAGAGCCTGCCCGCAGGCTGGAACTGCGTGCGCGCTGCGCTTGTCCGCAAGCGTATGGTTTGTTTCTTAGCAACCAATCCTTTGGGACAATCTTGGGGTACACTTTGCTATTTATGGCTAAATCATAATTCTGCAAGAAATTATCACGACCAGGTTTCACGCCTAGCAAGGTATCCGCGGAGGAAGTGCTGGAAAACGTTTTTGCTTTATTTTTGAGTGTTGGGAACAGTGGACGTTGTGTTACACAGACCATGATAGATCTGCCATGTGTTAAATGTACTCATATAAAAAGTGACGGACTGAATGATACTTGGAGTAACCGCCTTATTGTTAAATATTATCTATAGAAGAGGATATCAGTGTCCCAGAGAGCTCGAAGACCAGCACTGACCGTAAAGACCAAGAGTCTCCTTACGAGGGTGTCATAAAGCACGCTGGTAAGAAACGAGACAATAGAGATTTTCAAACCTCTAGTATGAAGGGTCATGTATGAATCTAATTCATTTTTAATGAAGGAGAGGATTCCAGTCATATATATATATATATATTTTAAAAAAATTCATTTTTCCGCGTTTCAGTCTCGCATAGACCACAAAAACATACTCATATAAAAAGTGACGGACTGAATGATCCTTGGAATAACCGCCTTATTTCTAAATATTATTTATAGAAGAGGATATCAGTGTCCCAGAGAGCTCGAAGGCCAGCATTGACCGTAGTGAGCAAGATTTTCCTTACGGGGGTGTTGTAAGGCACGATGGTAAGAAACGAGGCAATAGAGATGTTTAAACCTCTACTATAAAGGGTCATATATGAATCTAATTCAGTTTTAATGAAGGAGAGGATTCGAGTCATAATTTTATAAAGCAAACTCATTTTTCCACGTTCCAGTCTCGCATAGACCACAAAAATATGCTCACATAAAAAGTGACGGACTAAATTATACTTGGAATAACCGCTTTATTGTTAAATATTATTTATAGAAGAGGATATCAGTGTCCCAGAGAGCTCGAAGGCCAGCATTGACCGTAGTGAGCAAGATTCTCCTTACGGGGGTGTTGTAAGGCACGCTGGTAAGAAACGAGACAATAGAGATTTTTCAAACCTCTTCTATTTGGGGTCATGTATGAATCTCAGTAATTCATTTTTAATGAAGGAGAGGATTCGAGTCATATTTTTATGAAACAAACTCATTTTTCCACGTTCCAGTCTCGCATAGACCACAAAAATATGCTCACATAAAAAGTGACGGACTAAATTATACTTGGAATAACCGCTTTATTGTTAAATATTATTTATAGAAGAGGATATCAGTGTCCCAGAGAGCTCGAAGGCCAGCATTGACCGTAGTGAGCAAGATTCTCCTTACGGGGGTGTTGTAAGGCACGCTGGTAAGAAACGAGACAATAGAGATTTTTCAAACCTCTTCTATTTGGGGTCATTTATGAATCTCAGTAATTCATTTTTAATGAAGGAGAGGATTCGAGTCATACTTTTTTGAAACAAACTCATTTTTCCACGTTCCAGTCTCGCATAGACCACAAAAACATACTCATATAAAAGGTGACGGACTGAATGATACTTGGAATAAATGCCTTATTTTAAAATATTATTTACAGAACAGGATATCAGTGTCCCAGAGAGCTCGAAGGCCAGCATTGACCGTAAAGACCAAGATTCTCCTTACGGGGGTGTTATAAGGCACGCTGGTAAGAAGCGAGAGAAAAGAAATTTTTAAACCCCTACTATGGAGGGTCATGTAATATATCAAACACGAGAGACAATGTTTCATCGGGATATCCAAACACCGAGAGGAGAGTTGAAAATACGACACGTAGCGGGGTATTTTTGACGAAATTCGATATGTTTGGATGGCCGATGAAACACTGTCTCGAGTGTTTGATATATCTTCTCAATAGAAACAAACACTAAGGGGTAAACGGGGAAGTAAAATCTTCAAAATCTATGCTAATTAAGACCGGGTATCCAAATCTCCTTCACCGTCATGATTTCCTATGTTTAAACTTGATGAATTATGAATGAGTTTGAGAAGTATGAATCTAATTCATTTTTAATGAAGGAGAGGATTCGAGTCATATTTGTAAAAAAACAAACTCATTTTTCCACCTTCCAGTCTCGCATAGACCACAAAAAGAAAAACGTAAAAAGTACTAAAATGCTCAGAGCACTTGTAGAACCACAAGCAAAGCGGATGGTTTCACTGCTTAAAAGACCAAATGGTTCGAAATTTGTCTTTACTTCGCTTTAAACAAGAAAAAACACAACAACCATTTCAGTAATGGTTAATTGGAAGGAAAGGTGAAATTAGTGTAGAGTGGATGCAATGTTCTCTTCAAGACAGAAAACAACCTCACGACCAAGCTAACTTATTCCTTTATATCAATTCAGTTTACTGTTTATTTCAGGAGTTTCACTCAAACAAGATAATGCTGATGTCTTTGTGGTCGATCTATCCTTCGTACCGAGACAACAAGAACTCGAGAAAGGAATTTTTCGAAAGGATACAGTGAAGTACAAAGAGATCATTAACTCAATTTGTCAGTAAGTGAAAATTCAATGAGGTTTTACTAACACATTCTCGGAAGGAATTCATTAACGTTTAAAAAGACGAGCCCTACAAGTTCATTGTAACACATAACCGACGATAAGACACGTCTTCATAAATCGAGTTTATTTTCTTGTAGTTTTGAGCACCCTTTGATTAAAATGTTGCAGGGTTGGTGTATCTTGTCATCTCATTAGTGTAAATCTTCCTTAGAGAAAGAGATGGCGGCTGTACATTTTGGCACAATACCATGCAAGCCTTACATGGCTCTTGAAGAACAAGGAAATCCATATTTTTGCAAAATTTATTCTTTTGCTAACGACACTGTATGCTAGTTTTGAAGATTGCAGAATGTTTGTGTATGTTTTTATGAAAGTTGTTGAAGTTTTCGCGCGCTAAGAAATCTGGGTAAATGTACAAGTCGCCATCTTTTGCCTACAGAAGATTTCGACTTTCCATTTCCCTGACAAAAAAACAGAGCGTCCATGGATTTTGTACTGCATTGCTAATCAGGGTACACTGCGAATAAATAAACAAATATTGGAATATTTAAAAAATAGAAAACATGTACCGTGTTTCTATCGAGTTATAGAAACACGAGTGGAAGTTTAGGAGAACGAGAAATGCCGTTGGAACACGAGCCGCAGGCGAGTGTTTCCACAGCTTTTTCGAGTTCTCCCAAACTTTCACGAATGTTTCTATAACTCGATAGAAACACGAAGAACATGTTTTCTATTTCTTTTAGAAAACACGGCGACGAAGAAGAGAAAAACAGCTTGTTTACTTTGATCATCAAAATGTAAATTATCTTTGCTCGAGCCATTTTTACGTCAACAGTGCTAGTTCTGTGTTTCTATAGAGTTATAGAAACACGATTTTTAACCAATCAGCGCGCGTATTTTCTTAGGACTGTTTTCTAAACAATAGTACAAACGTATGATGAGATTCTCCACCGTCTTGTCAACTTATACATCCTCGGCCCCAGACCCTCGTATTCGTACGCGTGACAGCACAAAACGGGAGAGCACTGGGTTTGAGGATGTTAAGTAAGTAAACTAAAAACTTGGTATAAGACCTTTATGCAACAAATTTCCACAGACACACGGAGGACTATATTCAGAAGTCAATGACATCAGACAAGTTTGTTGTCCTGATACACTCAAGTGAAGAGGATCGAACCGCGATGCCTAGCGGGAAATTTGCTCGAAAGTTCTACAAGCTGTTGAAAGCAAGGTAACGTGATGCAGTTACTCGTGTATAGTTAGACTTGTATGTTGAGCGAGGCTAGAACAATATGTGGTAAAACTACCGAAACGTCCATTTATAAGAACGATCTCGGGTTCAGTAAACCTGCAAATTCTCAGCACGAAACTCAAAAAAATCCACAGAGATCCATACTGTTGAATTTTTGAACGTAAGTAACAGCCACCATGAGGATAGTTACTGACTAGAAGAGCTGGGTCATCAGTATGATATATTTCCTGTCAAATCTCGAGCGAGTGAAGAATATCGCACCAGGATTCATACCTTGACAATCCTACCCAAAGGAAAAACCATCCGTGTAATGTGCAAGGGTTTTGTAACAGATAGATCGTGAATATTGCTTCCTGTGACTCACAATGCAATAGACAGTAGGTTTTTAATTTGTAAAAGTTATGTTAGTTAACCGTTAGGAATCTTGTATGTTAGATAGACAGAAGGAATATAAACAGACATATAGCAAAGTATAAAACTATCTGAGTTTGCATGCATTTGCAATGTTAAAATCTCTTAAGTTATTTGACATTTTCCGTTCTGTTTTTGCCGCCGATTTAGGATTTGTTAGATTTGTCACAGAGTTGGTAATTTCTTTCTTTTTTCTGTTTGTTTTCAAGATTCAGCAATGAACTTCTCAACTGCTTTATCTTAAAGCCGAGCTTTAAGTTGAAAACTGCAGTATTTTTGAGAAGGCCGTTCCTTCAGTAAGTTTCATAAGCGTAATTTTAGATTAAAATAGTTAAATTCATTCCTTATATCAATCAGTCAATCAACCAATCAATCGGTCAATCAGTTTGTATAGGAAACGTTTTAAAGTGTGGCAATCATAATGAATGTATGTATTTATCTTATATATGTCTTAATTAACCACTCCCTCAATGGGGCTTTTCAGGGCCATTGAAACCAAATGATGAAACAAACAATGCAAATGAACGTAACATGGTTAAAACTCCCAACCAGTTGCCTATTGACAAGCATGACCGAGGAGTTGAACTATGATCTACCGAGAAACAACTCCAGCTAAGTGGTCAGAGCGGGACTTGAACCCGCGACCTTCGGATTTCAAGTCCAGCGCCCTAACCACTCGGCCACGCTGCCTCCGCAAATGCCGCCTCAATCTTGGAATCAGAAAGGTTTAGTCGAAAGTCTTAAAAAATGCCTGCTGCTAAAAACTGGAGACATTATGAAGAAATCCTAACAATTTAGCGGACGTTATAAGTTAAAATTTGCAGAAGTTTCTGCCATTTTAAATATATGTAAATTGTTTAAATAACCCTTTTGGGGAAAGCATAGTGAAGTTTATCCTTTCTTAATAAAAGCAACGTTCATTGATAGCTCATATTCTTTGATTTAAAGATGATCACGTTGCACTTTGAAGAATGACGTAAGGCTCGTGACATTCTATTTGTAATAATATGTTTTTCTCTTGATGAATTTAGGAAAGCAATACAAAAGAAAATACATCTAAAATCTGATGCTCTGAGCTTTCTGGAGGACCAAGGTAAGAGCTAAGATGTAGTTGTTTTTACAGTTCTTTTCAGTTATTAAAAGAAATTTTACAACACGAACAAAACCATAGAAAATAATTTGGTTTGTTAGCCAATCAGAATAAATCCAACAGCTATCGTTGAGGTACCCGCGTTTTCCCGCGTTACGCGTCGATTGCAAGTTAACATTCAGACCAGGTAGTGAAAAGGTAAAGTCTGCATACGAGCCATAAGGCCGGAGCTTATCCCGGTTTCTTTCACATGAAGTGACTAGGAGTATTTCTACTTCTCCCTGAATGGGATTCTAGTCCATCGCGGGTTACCCCTAGCATAAGTTTTCCGGCACCAAATTTACACACCTGGGTGGAGAGAGTAAAGTTTCTTGCCCAAGAACACAACACCATGTTCCCGGCCAGGGCTCGAACTCGGACCGCTCGATCCAGGGGCGGGCTGAGCCCACCATGCCTCTCCGAGGGCGCGGAAATTCTAGCAATATGTACTTTAGAGAGGTTTTTGCTTGAGTGTCGTATAACTGAAACCAAACCAATTACTCACCAATCAGACTACTCACTCAATCTCAAACCGTAGCAAAACCAAAAGCAAAATAAGAGTTATTGCCTGACTATTTCCTGACTACCTGGCAGTCAATTGAAAAGCGCTCTGTAATGACTTTTTTTTAATACTACCAGTAATATCACCAAAATTAGTCCTTTTCTGAGAAAAGTTTTTTCAAAACACAAACTTAGCTTGAATCGATCGATCGATGCAAATGATCAGCATTAACTGCTCTTTTCATTTATCGTTTTCAGGTCTTCCAGACTCTGTTCTCAGCATCTGCTGAGAACTGCTCTCAACTCAGCCACTCCCTTTTTTTATTTTATTTTTTCCTGATCATTCGATACGTTTCTGATTTTTCCTTAATTATGTGATTGATGCGGGCTGAGTTGATAGATTTGTACTTTGTACATATTACTGGATATCTCGGGTTTTTGCAATTAATCATCTGTAAAAAACGAAAACCGTTTCCCGGGCTTACTTTGAAAGCTCAATGATTGTTAACACCGTGAGTTTTAGTAGAGGACATTTTAATAGTTAATTGCTGGAAGGGAGCCGGGCTTCGGAAGTTCCTGTTTCTCCATAACGCGAAAGAGGGAATTTCTGTTTTACCACAGTTGCTACTATCTCGCAATCTGATTGGCTACTTTGCCGGTTTCGATTTGCGTCAATGTGTCACGCAATGCCTTTTTCAGCTCGCGCCCTGAAAAAACATTTTCTTTGACGTTGATATTGTGGTAAAAAACTAATCGAAACGTGATTTAGCGTGGTCTGTACTCTTATCGACAACAATACGCGTCATCACAGTGGTCAAAATTTTTTGTGGACTCACTCGGCTGCGCCTCGTGGGTCCACAACATTTTGATCACTGATGATGCGTATCGTTGTCAATAAGAGTACAGACCACGCTAAACCACGTTAGATTTGTCAATTCTCTATTTCACCCACCTCTCGCCACTCCCAATAGACCACTTTCGATATATTAAAATTCAGCTTGGCAGCGAAGCGTAGAGCACACAAACAAAGGAAATTGAATGACCATGTTCATTCATTTCTTTTTTGTGTGTTCTCTAGGCCTCACTATCAAGCTGGATTTTAATACATCGAAAGTGGTCTATTCCCCGACACCTTTTGCCGTCTCTTTCTTCATCCCCCGTGGCGTCCCCAGTCCCCCTCTCTTTTTCCACCCTGTTTACTGACGACGGCTTACCACAGACCACCAGCATAAATGGCGGCCGATGATAAATTCTTTTGCAAGTATTAAAATTAGCCTTACTAACCTCATTTTGAAGTTGGTAATTCGAAAGAATTTTTACTCTGAAACGAGGTTAGTGCGACTAATTTAAATGCATAAAAAAGAATTTTAAATCGGCAGCCATTTATGAAAAGGGTCTATTCCGTTGCCTTCCTCTCTCTCAGTCAGCAAAAAAAAAAAACGCTTAAAATGTCCTCTACACTTAAATTCACCGAGCTTTTCTCAGTACACACCTGTGTGTCAAAAGATTGGAGTTATAAAATTGTATAATAAAAGATTGGAATGTATTTGTAGTGACTTGTAATAATTTATAGTTAATGTGTGTAGGGCTGCAACGATACAATTTCTCACGACACGATACATATCTCGATACAAGTACCACGATATGGTACATGATAAGATACATCATTACATACAACTGACAGGCGAAGAAGAGCTGCGAAGAACGGACGAACCATGTGCTTTGTCCGTGGGCACACAAGACTGTGTCAGCTGACAACTAATTGGAAATGCCCATTCTTTTGTGCCGCCATCTTGAAAGATACGTGACCTGAGCAAAGCAATACAAAGCAAAGATGGAACCTTTTTCCCTTTCCTGGGTCCCTTTAATTTGTTTAATAAATAGCTCTGAAAGGGCTTGGACTTGTGTAAAGAATCATAAAAGGCAGTTATTTCGGAATTTTTAATTTTTTTATTCGTGAAGAATCACAGAATCATAATATCGCGATATCTTGTCGTAATATCGATTTAACAAATAGACCATTTTACAGTTGTCTGCTCAGTGACCTGGCCTTTGTATGGCAGCGAGGCTAGAGTTGACCTTGTTTTGATACAGACCTCACTGCTTTTGTTGTGTAAAACAAGTTGTTCTGATGCTAACTAGGTGCATTTACATGACAAAAGCATTGAGGTCTGTATCAAAACAAGGTCAACTCTAGCCTCGCTGCCATACAAAGGCCAGGTCACTGAGCAGACAACTGTAAAATGGTCTATTAACGTCAGTTTTTCGTGCGTCTGTCCTGTTACTGATCATGAATTTCGTCATAACATCGTCAGAGTAGCTGTGGATCCACAGCCACTTTGACAATGTTATGACAAAATTCATTGTCAATGACAAGACATGCATGAAAAACTGACGTCAATTTGATTTTTACGATAACAAATTGTCAAATTGTCCGCCCTCGCTCGTTGATACATCGCATAAATTATAAATTCATGTGTCTTATTAGATACGCTGATGATTATATATAAAAACCAATAGGACGTGGGAAAGCTAATTAATAGGCTGATCAAACAAATATTGCTTTTGCCTCGAGAACAAAATTCATATGTTCGACTAACGTGTAATGTTCTTTTCATTTTATGAACAACCTGATGGAAATGCATGTTTGCAAATACTCGGGTTCTACAGTCAGCACTCAACAACATAGTCGGTGCAATCAAGCAAAATAAAATGAATGAAAAAGCGTTGATCTCTCTCGACAATCGTTTTCTTGTACCTCGAAACAACGTTTCGCCATACATTTCCTTCTAGCGACTTGCAATGTTTGCCCCCTGACGATCCCAGAGTTCTTTGCGCAAACACGGGTATCCGATTACTGGCAACTCATTCATTGGAACTAGTTTTAAGTACTCTAATAATATACCAGAAAAAATTACTCGATTCTGATTGGCTGAGAGCAGTGCAGTTCACGTGTAACACCAGTGCAAAAAGTGTAACACCAGAGCAAAAAGTGTAACATCAATGCAAATTACACATCGAAGCGGTTCGTGCAATTTCAGCTTTTTGAAAAACTCACTCGTGCAAATTGAACTCGAAACCACCATCACCTACACAAATTGCATAGAATCCATGGCTACTTTCTTACAGATAACGGTCGTTGCTTTGGATAAAAGCTGTGATGGATGAGGGTTTGTATTTTCATCCTCTTTTCAATCTCGCACACAAAGCACGAAGTATTTGCTGATTGCTTGCCGCTCCACCGGCGTCGTTTCGAGAAATTTCCTGAAAACCTTTTACATCGTGTTTCGTTGCTCTCGGTTTTCTCGTTCTCATCTGTTCGGAAAGCCCAATACCACCTCGTTGTAGCTTGACAAAGCAAATCTAACAGCAGCCGCCAGTGTTCCGAACAACAAACCAAGTATGTCCAAGTTCATTTAAGGCGGGAATCGTGACGTCATTCGCCGATATACCACTCGCAAGAGTGACATACGGAAAATACGCCACTCGGGTCCCAGATGTTGTTGTTGTTGTTCGTCCTTCGTAGTCAAAGATGACCAAAGACATCTAGTTTGTTAGTAAATTTCTATGGTGTGTCCGGAGGTGGCTGATGAGACCAATCCGGGCAAGGAAGCCTCTCCCACAGGTAGGGCAGAAGTGGGTAGGGGCTGTGCTGTTAGTGCTGGCGGCTCTTTCCTTGCGTACTCCTCGCTTCTCCTCGGCTTGACGGGACCTGCGTTCCTCTGCTGCGTGGGCTCCTTTGGTATCTGGGTCCCAGATATTTAACAATTATTTGCCGAAGGCGAAGTGAACATTGGTGAACATTCACCAATGTTCACTGAGCCCGAGGCGAATAATTGTTTTGGTCTAATTTTCAGAGTTGAATATCAAGGACTACAAAATAACAGACTAAAACATAAAAACACAGACGCAATTGTTCGTGTGTATACACGTATGCAGCCGTAGTTTTAATAATAAGATTACATGTGCATCGATTGTCAATCAATTTACTCATCGAGTTCGGCAGTAAACAAACGAGCGAAACACTACGAAAAATTAATTCATCCGATACCTTTGTTTCATCGCTGTTGACTTCATTCACAGTTGTCATCATCGCCTAAAAATGAGTAGCTTCAGTTTAAAGAAAAATAAATTTCGGCCATTCGATCTGACCTGCTGGCGCAACCACTGCGTTTACGATTCTAAAAAGCCTTAAATCGAATATGAGGTCTTGAAAAGATCTTTGGTCCAAGAGCGACAGCAGTCGTTTTGAAAATTCTCCATCCTTTCAAGTATCCTGGTCTTCATTCAGCAACTGTCCGCCATGTTAACTTGCCGAGATGGCACAGATGGCGTGCTAAGTAACAAAGTGTTCTAGCGAGGTGTTCATAGAGTCGTATGAGTGATAAGCTTTTCGACCAATCAGAATGTCCAATTCTTATATTCACCTCTGGAAATTATACTAAAGTGATTGATTGATTCCATGAGTGTTTTAGTTTTCAGTAAAACACTCCTGTCCATATAATAAAACATGATGTTACGGTCTTCTTGTGAACCGGACCTGGCATCTAACAGCCATTTGGAGGAAGGAAGCGAGTTATGAAGAATGAAACTAATCGTTCAATATTGTCCCTCAGCAGCATTTTAAATAATAAAAACTGACAAAAGTTCAAATGAGGCCTGAAACTACTGTAAAATGGATTGATGCTAAACTCTTTTAAAATCCGAGCTTTCGCCGATCCACGTCATAAAATAGTCATTAGAACACAAGGTCCGCGAATTCGCTGCATTGCGGGAATTGAGGGCAAACTATTTATTATAAAAAAAAAAACCAATGAAATACAAGGTTAGCTTTCGCACGAAAACATGATATCTCCACACGTGAAATTAACATGTTATCTTCACATGGGAAAAGGTTACCGTTCCTTTAGTTCCATGCTAAATGGCGCCGTTCGCATCGAAAGTGAAATGGTCTGGGAATTCAGTGATGTTTATATAATAAATAGAACATTACACGGCTACTTGGAGAAACGAAATTTCACTTCTCGCGTTGAAAACTATTTCACGAGTGAGCTGCGCTCACTCGTGAAATAGTTTTCAACACTCGAAGAGAAATTTCGTATGTCCGCGCGGCCATATAATATCCTTTATTTAACAAGGGATGTACGGGTACATGGAAAAAAGAGGAGTTGTCCGCCTTCTTTTTCTAACTAGAAAAAAGTGAAAAAATTATTTGCTCCAATCCCGGTGGGCAGAGGGATCGGGGTGGAGAAGGTCTGCAGAAAGTTGACATTGCAAACGAGCGAGGATGAATTCCACTTTTTAAAATAATGTGTCAATACGAAAGCTATGATTAGGTCTTGTCTAGTAATCTATTCAGGTCCAGTCAATTCACTTTTTCGCGCAGCAAGGGCTTGAAAAATCTTCGACGGCTATAACTTCGGGGGTGGGAGGGTACGTCCTAGTAACAGTCTAATGGGAATGTGCCGCTGGGTGGAGTCGCATTTTCACGACTGGATTGACCATAATGGGTTACATTTTCAACATAGTTACTATTCTGGCAAATAGTCATTTAAAAAGAGAAACCGTTCTACACTCAGTTTAACAAATGTTTCATTTCGTTTTAAGATGAAGTAGTTAAAAGACTTTATAAGGTAGATGAATAAATAGAATATGACTAAGATGGGATCGCAAAAATTATATTCGCCCAAAAGTGACTAAGATGGGGTCCATAACTGGCCACAGAATAGACTAAAATGTCTAAAATGGGGTAGGGGTCCTGAAATGCCAGCAGAACATACTCAGCAAAAGGTGAGGGGTAAGAAAGACTCTTTGGCTTAACCCGATTAGAAACAGGATTACATTTTTATTCCAAACTTTCCACTGCTTGACTAAAATTAACATTTAACATTTGCAAACGATCCCATCACAGCTTAATGCTGTTTCTTAAGTTATAAGAGGTTTGTGATTTTGCAATATATGCAGTCATACAGGGTGGTGAATCATTGTAGTACATTTTATAAATTAGCTTCAGAATGGAGTTCTTATAATAGGTTCTTAGAGTGTCCCATTTGGCCCTGGTGTATTCTTTATTGTTTATTTACACACGACCCCACAAGCTGCAAGCTTAATTACTTATCGTGTTGAATTAAAGGTTACTTACTTACTTACATTAGTTTGCTCGTCTGATATTAATAATAATGGTTACTGGCACGAGAATATCATCTCTTGCTACTAGCTCATTCCTTCCAAATCGTAGAGTCCCATTATTAGTTCCAGTTAGCCTTCAAGACATCAATTTGATCACGCGTTAAGATAAAGAGGATATTTGAGATGGCTGGCGGATCAGTTCAATCGGATCAGGAAATACGTGTATTGTTATAATCTTGTTTCTATGAAAGTAGAACTCTTCTTCCGTGATATTGCATTAATGGATTTTAGAACAATACGAATTCGACCCAAAAATGTAAAGCAAATGCATGGGTTGACCATGCAATGACACAAAGCAAAAAGAATGGCAAACTGATTAAATATTGTGAAACCAAAACTGCAATTTGGAATTGAGCTCGGAAAATAGAGAAGAAGAAACTGAAGGGCAATAAAAGGTAGCCAGCACAATGCAAAGGCCAAAGCGATCACTACAGACATCTTCAGCAGCATTTTAGTCCTTTTCTTGCGTCGTTGATTAGCAAGGGAGGAAAGAAATGGCTGCATTTTGTCGTCTTTTAGTCTCAGCAAGGTTATAGTTTGTAGTATACACACTGTTACTAGAGGCACAATGAGTACAACAAACAGTAACGCAGTGTAGTATCGGGTGTGTGTCGACTCGTGATTGAAGGCTGGCTCCCAGTTTGTGATACAGAGAGTTTCGCCATTGATTGCGTCCAATCGGAAAGTGTAGAAATATGGAGAATGAATTGCCATTGCTACAATCCAAGTGTAAAGGATGAGAAGCCGTCGCTTTTTGACAGTGATTTGAATATATTTTGCTGGAAATACAACTGCAACCAGCCTGTCAGCAGCAACTAAAATCAAGGACAGTGTAGAGACCGCAATGGTAGCGTCAGCAGTGAAGGCACAGATCTTACAGAGGACATGTCCAATCCGTCCATGGACAAGAAAAGCTGTGGAGCCTTTGACTTGATCCAGAATCTCTCGAGGAAAGTGGACTATGGAGAACAAAACATCTGACGCGGCTATGTTGGCTATCAAAAGGTTCATTGTCATTTTCGATTTTAAAGAAGCGAAGATAAGCAAGGAATTCCCCACGAGTGAAGCAATCAAAAGAAGGCTGTATATAGTCGCAAAACATATCATGTTAGCCATCCTATCAATCGGCAGCAAACAGGTCCCATTTTGGACACTGAGGCTATATTCGTCAGGTATTAGAGGATTTGTTGAGCTGTTGTTGGCGAACATCACGGTATTCGAAAACGGCAGAATTCGAAGCGAAATTACAAGGTGGACTTGCCAATGAACCTTAAAAAGGATGTTGTTTATCTCTCCTTTCATTTGTAGTATGACAGAACTGTCTGATTCTTAGTCGGGCAGGGATTGCGAAAAAGTGCCGCACTTAATTTAATTATAAAAGAATGACAGCAGCACGAGATAAATACAGGAAACATCGCTTTACACTCTTGATTTTCATAGGAATATTGTGTTTCCGGCCCATGCTGAATATTCTTATTTCTCTGCCGATTTTAGGCTAAAGATATTCTTGTGAATATTCTTAGATTAATTAAAGAAAGACAAAGTGGATTATGCCGACACAATGTCAGATGATCTGTCCTATCATGACTTTGATGATCGATGTTGAAGTAATTTTGGAGCCGGCCTGCAGGAAATAAAGCCTGACATGGCAAACATACAACACGTCTTGCAGAAATATTATTAGCATCGAACATACGGCTAGTGCTGAGTTTGTTGTTTTTGGCTAGTTTTGCCGTTTAGGAAAAGAGCGAATTTTATGCGATTTAATTAAAAACATATAATTATATTGCATTTACAAATTTTCAAAACACAAAATATTATTTTGATCAAATTCTCAGCCTCGGGTTTATTTAAGATATTCTTAAAATTTCGCAAATTTCAGCTAGACATTGTTATAAAATGTATTCTAATAAAGAAAATAAGAGTACATGGAATATAGTAGAGTATCCAGGTATGTTTCTCAAGTACTGAGAAGTTGTGTAATATGCATTGCAGCCACTCCTCTCTTAGAATTTGTATTTGTTTCATTTTTGTACGCTAGCGCTATTTCAATTAGTGTCCGTGTGGTACGCTAAACGTCATTAGTCAAGCAGTAGCTGTCGGGAAAAAAAAATTTTTTTTCTTCAAAAAAATAAAACAAATACGGCGTTTGTCGTTTTTTGATGTTTGAACCCTATGAAGATGAAGATAAATACTTTTAATTTAATAGGTCTTTCAATGATTAACTTTGCGTATTTGCATAACAATAGGGAGCTTAAGCAAACCACGACGACGACGGCAACGAGAACGTCACCAAACAAAAGGCTTAATGAGCAAAACGATAGCTGAGCACGTGCGTTATAAATCTTTTTATTATATGGCTGCGTCTCACAAAGACTGGGAACTACCGAATTCACGAATATGATTGGCTGAAATCGATATTGACCGCGGTCTAGATTTTCCCATCTAGACCGCTATCTAGCTAGACCGGTTTCATTTTGCGTTGACAAAGTAGCAAACTAAAATACAAAAATGTTCACCATTTTCTTTTATTTTATTCTCAATCATTTATGGCACTGCCAAAAAGCCTGAAGACAAAACAAACAAGTAAAGAGAACGAGCAAATTTCGGCAGGTTTAAGTTAAGCTCATCGCCGTTCGCAAGCAAACTGTCGGCAAACCAGTTACATTAAACGAATTAGAGTTTTCTTCTTTGCCATATAATAAACATCTTATTAACCGAGCTAAGTCGGTCTGTATAGGAGAATCTTGACCTCGGTCGTGTGTACAGACCTCACTGCGTTCGGTCTGTACTCACGACCTCGGTCAAGATTCGCCCATACAGACCTCCAGCTCGGTTAATAAGAGCTAAATACATTTCTTTGCCGTCGTCTTTAAGGCAACAACGTAAATTAACCAAGTTCTGCGTCGTCTACGGAACGTGGACGACGACGGCTAATTTTTCGTATTTCGATTTGGAATTGAACGCCGTCGTTGCATATTTAGCTTATACACGTTTTTAGAGCTATCGGCGTACCGAACAGATCTAGACAATCGCGATCTTCCCTTGTAAAATATAAATTCATTTTTTACTAGGCGTCGTTCTCGGTGTCGTCGTCGTCGTCGTCGTCGTTGCTTAAGCTCCCTAATATATACAGTTAACGACGCTAATGCATATCCAGGCCGCAGCTGTTTAAACAAAATCCCGGCTGCGAAACTGACTCATTGACGGCTCTTTCTGCCGGGTGAGAGGCAGGACCTCGGCACGCAATCACACGATCATTATTTTGATCAACCACAGTCCGTAATTTAATCAAAATACTGCTTTTAGAGAATTTTAAACGGTTTAGAACTTATGTGTTATAGAAAGGATTCAAAACTCTGTACATTTGAAAAACTGCCGACAATAACCGCGGCTCTGTTACTGGCTAAGAATTTGTCATTGGAACCGCTGTAGGGGAAATGAGTTGCTCACGTACACATCGCAATTCAAAACCTTCGTACCATGAATAACTGGCACCAATCTTTGATCTGTTGTTATTTGCTCAGTTCTAGCAACTATCGTTGTACATGCATATTAGGGCAACTTTATAACCTATCTTTGAGATGTCAAATGAAGCTAAAGTAGCTTGATGTGAAATGCTGATAGGCAGCTTCAAGGTAAAGCAGCTTCCAATTTCCAAAGCACGTGCAAGATAACGCAGTTGTTTTAATGCATTGTATTAACTAAATTTACGTTAACTCGTTTGTTTCTATTTCCATATGCGCATTCGTAAAAGTTTAAGAAATTTAAGAAAAGTCGGAATTTAAGCAATTTCTTGGAAAACCGAAAATGGTCGATTTTGTATGACAACTGAGCACGTCACTCGCTGGTGAAGTTCACGCATGCACTAGAGCGAATGGAGCGGTGGGGTGCACAATCTCGCCCACAGAACTCACAGCACAACATCCTGTCTCCTGATTGATAATGAAGTTCGATAATGGTTTTGGACATGGGTAGAGACATTGTCATCCCCATAGCCCCGTTTCTTTGGGTAACGAAACTTTAAAACAAGTAGCAAATGGGACAAGAATGACATGCATATGTTGGCTGGTTTTGCTGTTTACAGAAAGGAAGAATTTTTTACCGTTTATTTGAAAACATATAATTGTGTTGTATTTTCAAATTTTCAACTCACAAAATGGTATTCTTTTCAGCCTTGGCTTTTATTCTTCAAATCCGGTGAATTTCAGCGTCGATATTCTTATAAAATATATTCTTAGTCTATAAAGAAAAAATATCTTGAGTATGGCTGGGACATTCTGATTAAATCGTAAGCGATAATGAATTTATTAATTCCAGGATGTTTTCCAAGTATAATGGGAAGTTGTGTAACATTGCAGTCACTTCTCTTTTAGAATTAGAATCTCTTTTATACTTGTACGGTGTTTTGTCCGTGCACAACGCTAAACGTCAACAGTCTTGGTAATAAATGAAAGAATAGGAAAAGTAAACACTTACAAAAACAAACAATTGTCAAATACTTGTGAAATGTTCGTGGCTAGTACAGTCTGACGCGGCGTTTCGTCTCGGCCAAGAGACTCTTCAGAGACCTTTAGAATTCAAAGGCAAACTCGTTGAGCATGAGGCATAAAGTCCAGTTCGTAAATTCTTGATGTTGACACTCTGGCCCTCTATCGCAGAAGGATTCCCAACCGTACGTTCACGAGTTGAATTTATACAAAAGCAAACAATTGTCAAATACTTGAAATATAAAAATACTTAAAAAACTTTTTGCTAAAAAAATAGAAAGATACGGTGTTTGTCGTTTCTTGGTGTTTGAATTATATGAAGATGAAGATAAACTCTTTTAACAGGTCTATCAACGCTCAAATTTGCGTATTTGCATGACAATACAGTTAACAACGCCGATGCAGATCTGGGCTTCAACTCTTAAAGCAAATCGCGGCTGCGAAACTGACTAATTGCCTGCTCTTTCTGCCGGGTGAGAGGAGAGATAGGACCTCAGCACGCAATCACACGATCATTATTTTGATCAACCACGCCCACAATCAGAGACGAATAAAAAAGAATGGTTTGAACGGTTTAACATTTTATGTGTCACTGATGTAGAAAGGAGTCAAAACGATGTACATTTGAAAGATTGACGATAATATCCGCGCCCCTGTGATTGGCTACAAATTTGCAATTGGAACCGCTGCACGGGAAATGAGTTGCTCACGTACACATCGCAATTAAAAACCTTTGTTCCATGAATAACTGGCGCCAATCTTTGATCTATTGTTATTTGCACGGTTCCAACAACTATTGTTGTGCATTAGTTCAACTTTACAATCTATCTTTAAAATGTCAAAGAAAGCTTAAGTAGCTTGATGTGAAATGCTGACAGGCAGGTTCAAGGTAAAGTAGCTTCCAATTTCCAAAGCACGTGCATGATAGCGAGTTGTTTTAGCTGTATGGTTTGGATTAATTCATGAACGTTTAAGAAAATTAATTTAGAAATTTAAAAAAAGTCGGAATTTAAGCAACTTCTTGTGAAAACCAAAAATGGTCGATTTCGTATGACAAAGCACGTCACTCGCTGATGAAGTTCACGTATGCACTAGAACGAATGGAGCGGTGGGGTGCACAATCTCGCCCACAGAACTCACAGCAGAACATCCTGTCTCCGGTTTGACTATGCAGTTCGATAATGGTTTTTGGACATGGGTAGAGACATTGTCATCCCCATAGCCCCGTTTTTGGGGGTAGCGAAATTTTAAAACGAGTAGCAAATGGGACAAGAATGGCGTGCATATTTTGCCTAGTTTTGCCATTTAGAGAAAGCAAGAATTTTATTCGGTTTAGTTAAAAAAATATAATTGTATTTACAAATTTTCAACTCAGAAGATGTTATTCTTTTCAAAATCTCAGCCTTGGGTTTTATTCTTAAAATTGCGTAAATTTCAGCCTCGATATTCTTGCAACATATATCCTTAATCTGAAAAGAAAAAATGAGTAAACGTCGATTATCTTCAGTATGGCTGGGACATTCCGATTAATGATGTGAAGTTTATATGAAATAATTCATATACGAACTGTGGTTGTAGATGAAAGTGAAGAATGATCATCGCAGTTAATTTTCCAATTTAAGCAATTGGAAAGACGAAGCCTGAAAAAATCAGGGCTTCAACGGGATTCGAACCCGTGACCTCCGCGATAGCGGTGCGATGCTCTACCAACTGAGCTATGAAGCCACATATTGGGAGCGAGGTCAATTAATTGAGTTCATATCTTCCCGTGAGGAGTGAAATGATGTGAAGTTTATATGAAATAATTCATATACCGCAGTTCGTATATGAATTATTTCATATAAACTTCACATCATTTCACTCACGGGAAGATATGAACTCAATTAATTGACCTCGCTCCCAATGTGTGGCTTCATAGCTCAGTTGGTAGAGCATCGCACCGCTATCGCGGAGGTCACGGGTTCGAATCCCGTTGAAGCCCTGATTTTTTCAGGCTTCGTCTTTCCAATTGCTTAAATTGGAAAATTAACTGCGATGATCATTCTTCACTTACATTCCGATTAAATCGGAAGCGGTGATGAATTCATTAATTCCAGGATGTTCTTCAAGTAATGGGAAGTTGCATAACATTGCAGTCACTTCCCTTTTAGAATTAAAATCTGTTTTACACTTGTACGGTATTTTGTCCGTGTGTAACGGTAAACGGCAATAGTCTTTGTGACAAAATAAAAGACTAAGGAGAGAAATTTGCAGCAGATGTCGAAAAAACAGTGCTCAAAAAAAATACGGTGTTTGTTTGTTTGTTTGTTTGTTTGTTTATGTTTGCATTATATATGAAGATGAAGATAATTATCTTTTAATACGTCTTTCAACGCTTAACTTTGGGTATTTGCATAATAATACACATAACAACGCCAATGCAGATCCGGGATTCAGCTGTTTAGATAAATCCCGGCTGCGAAACTGACTAATTGCTTGCTCTTTCTGCCTGGTGAGAGGAGAGATAGGACCTCAGCACGCAACCACATGATCGTTATTTTGATTAACCACCATCCACAATCAGGGACGAATGAACCAAAAAGAATGATTTAAGTGGTTTAAGCTTTATGTGTCACAGATCTAGAAAGAATTCAAAACGATGTACATTTGAAAGATTGCTGACAATTTCCGTGGCCCTGGGATTGGGAACCAATTTGCAGTTGGAACCGCTGCACGGGAAATGAGTTGCTCACGTACACATTGCAATTCAAAACATTTGTACCATGAATAACTGGCGCCAATCTTTGATCTGTTGTTATTTGCACAGTTCCAGCAACTATTGTTGTACATTGGTTCAACTTTACAGCCTAGTTTTAAAATGCCAAAGGAAGCTACAGTAGCTTGATCTGAGATGGTGAAAGGCAGGTTCAAGGTAAAGCAGCCTGTTATTTGCGAAGCATGTACAAGATTAATTCAATTTAAGTTAATTCTCTTGTTTCTATTTCCGTATGAAAAATGCTTCGAAGAAGTTTAAGACTGAGTTTGCCAGAGGACCAGGCAGGGGCGATACATGCCATCTCTCCAATTTGGATGAAACTTTGCCAGATTGAAGGGACTACCAAACAACTCTAAAAGACAAAGTGGGCCGGCTCTGCGATTTTTCCCTTGGGAGTTAGACCACCCCCCCCCCCTGGTTTTTTGCCCCAAATCCCAAAAATTGCATTAAAATAAGCATCAAATTTAGACTCCACTCCTGGTTACAGAATAAAATGAATTTTATTCCCATTTTATACAAATAAAGATTGGACCTATCTTAGTTCACAGCACGAGTTTCAAGTTATTTGAAGTGACAGGTGCCAATCAAGAGTTGTCATTGCATACCTATGTCACGCAGGATTTAGCAATGAGGCAAATTAGCTAGAATTCTGACTCAGATATCGCTTAAGTCCAACATTCTTTTTGAAAACTAATTTTACCAAGGCTAAGAGCCACTCTTGGCCTGATGAAATCACGAATAAAATTTTTGGCATCTGTTAGTTTTTGGTCACAAAGGTTGTTCAATCAACGTGACAAAAGACCAGTTTTAACAAAGAGAGAAGGGGGAAATCTAAGGAAATTAGATATTATAGAATCAATTAATTAACGTTATTTCTACGTTAATGACATTAACAGTGTCTTTGAATATTATTTATGGCCATTCAAGGCAACTGAACGCAAACTTCCACGCAATAATCTTTAAAATAACAGTGTATCACGAGCATGGCACCTGAATTCTATTCATATGATCGAAATATGGGAATGAACTGCCGTGATATTAATATTCTAAAGCATTGAGGTGTTAGATGCGAGTTTAACTAAGCATATCTTGTTGTTTAGATTGCTCTTAAAACCCTGCTCAATCATCGCAGGTCAAGAACTTGACCTTGCAGTTTATCAATGTCAACACTTACTTCACACTCTCGGCATACGAACTCTATTCCATTCTGAGTTCAAAAACCGTGAATTTTTAGGCATGCAAGTTAATCTTGTTTAACGCCGTAGATAGAGTCCACCACGATTACATAAGCCCAGGAAGTTGGTCAGTGGTTTTATCAACTGGAGTAAGCGCAGACAATTTTTCATGTACCACAATACGTAAAGAGAGGCACTCTGATTTACTCAACGTCTACCGTTTGTCCTATTTTCCCACTCAGATACCTCCTCTGGTTGGAACATCTGCCGAAGTCGATGGAGCTCTCCAATGAACAAATCATTATTTGCGTGCGGATCATGCAAATTTCTCGTCTTGCACGTGCGTGCATACTTTGGCTACCGCGAAACTGCATTATTTTTGAGCAATTATGAAAATACGTCTTCCTTCTGAACGTTTCTATTCTGAATTAGCAACAATAAAGATTGTACCTTATAGCAAAAGCATTTTAAATAATCATGTCTGCCAGTAATAAGATGCTTGAAAAACTTTGCAATCGGCTGAGCCAAAAGAGGATTTAGCTGAGGTTCCCTTCGACCTGGGGCTCGCGCAAGCCCACATGGCCGCATACACGTTGGCAACGCCTTCGCTCTGCTCGAACATTTTGAATTTTTCTGGGCACTCGACCTAGAAACTACAGTCGCTCTGGACTATTCGTGACTGCTTAGCAAGCTCCCACGTACATGCATAACTGACGCTACATTGCCGCGAAATAAATAATTTGCTTTTTTTTTTTACAAGACTGCCTAATCCTGATTCTCCTGGATGGACGGTAAGAAGTAGTAAAGACAATATTACATATGTAATTAACTTATTCGTTGTATCATAATTCCAGCTGCCTTCGAATTCCAAGCCTGGTTGTTCAGGGGGTGAAACTAGACATATTCGTTCTCGTTACCTTGAGGATGCTCAACAGTGTTGATCTTCCCATGGGTTCGAATCCAGACTCAGAGGAGTATGACTGGTACAAATGAGTAAGACGGGATGCCACAACTGTCCTCACCACATTTGGAATTTCTACTGCCTTACCATCTGACAGTCTTAGGGTCTTCGTCCCGTAGGCTACGTCCTGGAGAAAGGAGGGGCTTGAAATAAAATCAAGAAAGTGATCCACTTTAACTGGATCAAGGCTGCATCGCTGCAAAACAGGGGGTTCAATAATGTGGCCTGGGCTAGTGCGGAAAGCATGTTTTCTGGCCTCGTCTATCCTCCACTTGGTCAAACCTGGAATAAAGCTCAGTAACTCTGTCTTAGAGTAATCGGCCACAAAGACAGAGAGAATTTGCTGTCTGGTATACCAATTTGTCGCTTCATTGTATAGGGTGACAAGCCTGGAACGCAATGTTTTCGCAGGCAGGTTCACGTCCGAGTCGGTGGAATGGCTGTACGCCTCTAGCACTTGCTGCAGAAGCCATTTAGACTGCCTTTGGGCCATAGCATCTAGACTCACCTCAACAACTTGCATTCCCTTTCGCTTGTAATAGCGTGTAGTGGATGATGAGACACCTTCCGCGTTTGTGTTGAGCTGAGATCGTATTGGGCTCACTCTACCATCAGCTTGTCTTAGAAAATTGTTGAGAGAATGAAGCTTCATTTGTATCTGTGGCGTTGCCTGCCATTCCATCGATGTTTCTATGGTCGTTGAGGATTCTTGTGAGTCAGAGGAAAATACATCTGAGCCATCATCACTTAGCAGGGCTTCACCTTTATGCAAGGGCAACCCCTTACAGGATTTGGTTTCTCGCTGAAATTAGAAAATAGCAATAGAGTGTTATTCAGACTACTAAATAAAGACTGTCTCAAGTACTTCTCCAACAAAGGGGAAAATGATTCTTCATGGAAAAGTTAATTAGCTTTGATTCTTCTTTAATGTTTGGAACCTCAGCGGAAGCCTGATTGGTTTTCCGGGAAACCTTTCTGTAGACTATGAATCTAAAAATAGCTACGGATCTTATTTTATAAATGACCACCTTACGTTTAAAAAGTCAGGAACACTAAACTTCCGTTGCAGAATATCTGTTTGTGTTGCATTCGACTACCCTTGAGAGGGCAAGGCTCGATTCTAGAATTTACGAGATTGTGTGTATCTTCATGGCTACTAGAGGTTATATGTTTTAACTTTTTCCTAACGATTACGGCGTTTAGTGTCCAGGCCCCAGCTTGCGTCCTCAAACTCACCAAATTGGGTAACCAGACTGATTAGGCTGCAGCTGTACACCAAGAACGGAATGTCAGTGTTCTTATTTGTAGTACCTGAGTGTACATGTGCTTACGAATATCTAATTAATAACTCGTAGGTAAATAATCAATAAATCAGTGCAATGTTCGATGACATTGTATCTGGCAAGCTTCCGGTAAGTTTTCCTTGGGGAAATAGATGAAGTACTTTTTCAGAGTTTAAAAACTCTGCAGTGAGTGTTGCGTTGGTTATGCGCACCTTATTCGTAGCTGGAGTCCGCTGCCTTTTGGATTGTTTTAAAGATCCCATCGACAGCTGACTTCCAGAATCACTCGATGCGTGCAGCTGTGAAAAGAGAAACTGGTGTATGGGTTCTGGGGCTCTAGTTAACTCTTCAGATTGCGTTAGAGCTGGCTCTTCGGATTGCGTTACAGCTGGCTCCTCAGATTGCGTTACAGCTGGCTCTTCAGATTGCGTTACAGCTGGCTCTTCAGATTGCAACGTGAACGAATCTTCACCTGGGTTCACAACTCGTACAGCGGCAAGGTGATCATTTCTACAAAGTTTGCAAATTCCTGTAAACAGTCAAACATTAAATACAACACACGCGAAGTTTGAAAAATGTACAGTGATTGACACATTTTCTTGAATATCCTTTCGTTCAAATAATGTCCACCTCCCCCCCAAAAGAAAATGAGTCCTTGTGCGATCAAAACTACTGCACTCACTTATGACGACGATACATTTTTATGTATTTGCGTTACGCATTGAGTTCCCATAGTTCTTGTCAGAGATCGTCTTGTTCGTTGCCCTCTTCCTGGTTTTAGCTAACCCCCTGATATAGGGATAATGAGAAATAATTGCATCCCTTGAATAATAGCCCCTTTTGGGCCAGACAAATATCACTCAGGGCGCCCAACACGGTACATCTCTTTATTTGCATACTTTACCGGCCTCGTAACAAGATCTGTAAGTTTGGAAACTACTCCTGATCCTAATTAAAAAAAATTTTCCGTTTTATCCTAGATTTCGGCCTTGATCCATGATCCCATCGATGTGATTCCTGATCTTGAGCCTGGATTTACTGATTCCAGACTACACAAACTTTGATGCCATGGTAACGACACCTGGGTAGCACTCTCTACAATGGACTACTTTAGGGGGGTTCAGCTTGAAGTGGGTACTATTTTAAGATCTGAATGATGATTCATAAAAAAGGAGCGGTTTGTACTTCAGGCGTAGCCTCCTATGCAAAAATTCTTTGAATTCGTCTCGCAATCTTCCTTCTCCCCGTTGTAGGGGACGGAAGATTTCGTGAGGAGCCTAAAGAACGTCTGCGTAGGAGGCTAACGTCCGAGGTTCAAACCGTTCCTTTTTTCATAAATCATCATTCAGATCTTAAAATGGTAACCTTCCCAATAATACTCTGTTGATTACTTCCTATCCCCACCCACCCCTGACTCAGTTTACGACCCCGACGTTATGTTTGAACCCAGGGCATCGTGAAATTTTAAAATGCGGTAGGCAAGTATATATTCCTCCCTTACCTGCTCCGACTGGAACGAGTGTGTTCCACTTTGACATGATTTCTTTGCTCATCTCCAACGTCGCTCCCCTCTCTGGCTTGCCCTTGCGATTCCCATGAAGAGGATACGCACATTTTCTCATCGGTCGCCAAAATATGCCATGTTCAACTCGGTGTCTCGGACATATTGTCATGTTAGTACCATCTTCATTAAACTGACCAGTGCGAGCGAGAATCAAATCCTTCCTTGTGAGGATATTAGTCTGTGAAACTTTGACTGTCCTCAGATGGGACCGGATGTCTTTTTTACAAGAGGTCAAGGGAAAGTATTCTGTGACCCCCGGATAGCGTGGAGATATGTTGCACTTTTCTTTCGAAAAAGTTACAAACGAGCAAAAAAGCGAAGCCATGCTTAACTTTCCGATGTATAAAAATCTATAAATAGAGATGTATAAATAGGGAAATCCCGCCTGTAAATGTTCTAAGCTATATCACGTGACTAGTTCAAGTGTCACGCATAACCCAATTAATCCGAGTTATATAACATAACCTGCGATAAAGTGAATGCACATTCACTGAACTGCGCGCAACACAGTTTTCTGGATATTTTTACAACACAATGTCCCTCTTCAGGTTAATATATTAACTAGCAAGTCAACTACCGATTATCAATTTGGTAAATTTATTTACCGCTGACCAAGGTCTTCGGCATTCCAAATTATATTGACGATGTTATCTGAAGATCGGGAAGATTAATTTGCATGCCTGATGCGGGAAAATCAATAATTCAAGGGTTTTTTTTAACTCAGAATGGAATAGATATCCATGTGTGAGCTCAAGAGTTAGCCCGTGAGCGCAAACAATAATTTCAGCGAAGAATATGACTTAGGATTGATGAGTTCGTATGCCGAGTGTGAAGTAAGTGTATAACAAACTGCAAGGTCAAGTTCTTGACCTGCGATGCTTGAACAGGGTTTTAAGAGCAATCTAAACAACAAGATATGCCCAGTTAAAACTCGCTTCTCACACCTCAATGCTTTAGAATCTAAATATCACGGCAGTTCATTCCCATATTTCAATCATACGAATAGAATTCAGGTCTCATGCTCGTGATACACTGTTATTTCAAAGATTATTGCGAGGACTTTTGCGTTCAGTTGCCTTGAATGGCCATAAATAATGTTCAAAGACACTGTTAATGTCATTAACGTAGAAATAACGTTAATTAATTGTCTAACTCCCAAGGGAAAAATCGCACAGCCGGCCCAGTTTGTCTTTTAGAGTTGTTTGGTAGTCCCTTCAATCTGGCAAAGTTTCATCCAAATTGGAGAGATGGCATGTATCACCCCTGCCTGGTCCTCTGGCAAACTCAGTCTTAAGTAATTTAGTTAAGAAATTTAAGAAAAGTCAGAATTTAGGTCTTCCTGCGAAAACCGAAAATGGTCGATTACGTCACTGGCTAACGTATTTCGCGTTTGCACGAGAGTAAATCGAGCTGTGGGGTGTACAATCTCGCCCACAAAACCCGCAGTAGAACATCCTGTCTCCGGTTTGACTATGAAGTTCGATAATGGTTTCTGGACATGCGTGGAGACATTTTCATCCCCAGAGTCTCCGAGAGATTAAGAATATACTTCATATCACTAAATTACAATAAAATGACTTGTGTACAGCGTCAAGATAATTTGCCTCCTAGAATTATTTATTGAATATTAGAGACTACCACCGATATCGCCCACGTTCGAGATCGAATTAAAATGTGTTCATATACCTCGATCACGAACTACTGATTATGGCAAATTAAGCCTGAGATATTTGCAGCTGCTGATTGTAAAATACCTTCAAATATAGAGAATGCAACGTCCCTCTTAGTCATCAAGGTGTTAGTCTCTGCTTAATCTATATTTTGTTGTGTGGAAATAAAGACACTTGAAACCTGAATAAGTTTCCCTTCCTATAGAAGTTTTTGACTGACAACTTTAAAATATACTTTTTTTTATTTCCACAATTACAACAATTACAATTCTTTTTTCAACAATTAAGTTACAGAAGAATGAATAAAGTTTGGTTTACAGAAGTTAACGATGACACCATATTGCATTAATAAAGAAAATAGATATTGTCAATTCTTTTCTACATACTTATTTAACTTAACGATTTGCCTTGATAATAGCATTATCCGATCCGGCTTTAATTATTAGTTAAAATTGTTTCCTCAAAAATCTTCCATTTTTCTTTAAACAAATTCTTTTTGTCCGATTTGAAATATATGTGTTTTCAGTTTCATATTTAATTGGTACAATTCTTATGAAGTGACTCAAGGAAGGTGATGTTTCTTTACATCGACAAGTCCAATAATTAGAGCCATAAAGTGACAACTTTGAGATATATGAATGATATGATGTCTGCAAAATTACCGTTAAGAATAAAGCGTAAATAAATTTACTGCCAAAGAGTTATTCACAAAATTCGCGCTTGTGCAGCTTTGCACAAGCAAATTGGACACATGAAATCATCGCACGGTGGACATTAACGCTTGCCTTTGCTGTGCTACGCGATGTAAGAAGACTGAAAAAAGTTAAGCAATTATCAACACAATATTTGGATTGATAAATTTCTACGTGAAAGAGACTGCCCTTCCGTCCACAAAAATTTTCCCTTCGTGAAATGAACTCCCTTCCCTTCTTCAAAAGCCTTTCGCATAATTAGTGAAGAACTTTTTTCCGAGTTTCGAAGTCACTAGGTGTGAAATCTTCGACAAACCTCACCTCGTTGAGCTCCGCCTTCCCTTCCGCGCTCTTTGCAGCCTGAAGTAGTTTTCTTTTAAATGGCCTACTATAGAGTTTGGCAATGATGTGTCTTGGCCTCTCATCTTGCCTTTTCCCTGTACGATGCGCGTTCTCTACTTCAGCCGCTGCATGTTCGAAGCCAAGACGTGTAATGTAATCCAGAATTATCGTCATACAGTCTTCGCCATCCTCTTCACTTACGCCTAGGACACGAATTTTAAAGTCTCTAGAGTATCTCTTTAAATGTTCTAACTTTTTCCGAAGGTCGGAAGGTCGGAAGGTCGCTTATTCGTGTCTGTTCAAGTCAGAGCGTCTTATTTATTTATCTTTTTTCCTGTCTTCACTTAGAACGAATACAAATGGACATTTCTGAATAAGGATCGATAGTTTTCTGGAAGTATTTATTTACCTGTGTACTTCCACCGCAAACTATGCTACCTTTGGTTAGCTGCAAAATAGCGACACTCATTCTTACAAAGTACCATATATGTAACAGTGATTGTAAGTCACAAATGGACTTACTGGCCGTTATCACTCAAGAGACGCCGTCTTCATGTAAATTTGAGACGGATAAACACTTAGACATAGACATAGCAATCTTTCTTGGACAATTCTGTCCAAGGGGGAAGGGCGCAATGAGGTTAACCCAATGTGAAGCAACAACCGTGAGACAAAGCCAGACCACAACGCCGGGAACTACGTGTCCTACTCTTTCCGATAAGTATGTGGATTCTTTAACGTCCTCTGCTAAACGGCCATGAAACACTGAGGATGCAGGAGACGGGGTTTACAGTTTATAGTCCTTATCCGAGAAGACTTATACGCCAAACCATTTAGAGATATGATTAAAAAGGTAATAGGACTGAGTGGAGTCCAATTCGGTCTGTAATCATACAAGTGATTAACGAAACCGGACGACCGCGAAGCGGGAGTCCGATTTGTTAATCACGAGTACAATTACAGACTGAATTGGACGAAGCGAAGCCCTGTCACCAAATAATCAAAACTATGACAAAATTCGAGAAACGAACAAACCATCGATTGAGCGCTGAACGATTAAACGTCGCTATGAATGCTGAAGAACAAAGCAGTTTACTCAACAAAGTGCACCGCAACAGCGCGCGCAAAAAGACACGTACTGTCCAATTACAAGCATGACGCGTACACTGACCAGTTAATGCTCAAATCGGGCTGCTGATAGCCAATCACGTTCGAGAATATTGTTATAGTTTTGATTAAGTCAGTAAAACTCTGAAAAATTAACATTCCAGGGCCAACGCTTCTCTAGTAATGCAGGGCAGTCTATTTGAGTAACTTGACGAACAAAGAGAGCATCTTTGACAGGAGCGGATCCAGAAATATTCTTAGGACGGGATGCACCACTAACAAATGGTGTAACTGACTGGTGAGGTAAACAAATTTTAAAAGCGAATCTGAAGAAGAAGGCGTCATCCCTCCCCCCTAGATCCGCCCCTTTTTGACGAGTGGGATCAGAGTTTGTCTATACCTTCCAAAGAGTATAACGGTTGCGTAAAGGAAGACTTCATCCTCTTTCCGGGACGACGAATTGTATGCGCAACTCTGTGAATTTTGATGTTTGTACAAAATAAAATGAATCTTTTCGAGTAAATTACCGTTTCATTCTCCAAAGTTATCCATAGGACAACACTAATAGAGTTTTTATCTACAGATTTTATTTATTTGTTTGTTTTTGTAATTCAGTGATTTTTATTAATTTTTGGCACGTAAAATTGATATTACAACATAACAATTACAGACAACTCAACCCTACTATACAATTACAATGTTACTCGAAACTACAACTAAAAAGTAACAACTAGACAATACTACATTATCACTGTAGTAAACAACCAAGCAGAATAAATCTAAGTTACACAACACATAGAGGTATGCATGCAAGTGACCTATGTTATAACTGAGCTAAAATATGCCAGAAACCTCCCCCCATTTCCCAGAATGTTTTGTTAATTTGTTCCGCCTTGTTGCTATCTCCTTTTCTACTTGATAAACAGCCCTAATCTTGGCCTCATAAACTCGTAATGAGGGAGTCACATGGTTCAATTTACAATAATATTAGCTTTCAGTATCAAATCGTTTAACATAATCCAATCCTCTTCCGCATCAAAAAGTCCAAAGAAAATTTCCACTATAGTAAAAGGATGAGAGTTGATCTTACATCCACCAAGCCAAGAGCAGAAGGCTTCCCAGAAAGTCTTTGTCACGTCATAGTAGTAAAGGAGAGGGACATTGGGGTTTGCGGCATTGCAGTATTGGACAATTTTCTTGTGGTATTTCGGTAATTTTAGTCTCGAAATGCGGTATTGCGGTATTCTCCGAACCAGCGGCATGTGGTTTTTTTTTAGCATTTTGGACCGTATTTGAAATTTTCCTCCTAGTCTTCAAACGTTTTCCGAGTTCCGCATTCCATTTTCCTATTGAAAAGGATAAGTTATTTTTTGTTAATTATTAGGCAACACGACAATAGATGTTACTTATATATTTTGTCCAAATCAACGATTACCTGACATAGCGTTCATCAATAAATTCCTAATTGTTACTAATGCTGTAAACTTGACAGACAGAGTAGTGGAGTGGGTATGACATCGAGTTTCGACTTGGTATTGAAGTGTTGCGGTATTTGGCGACTTTTTTTGCGATATTTCGGTATTTGCCGAATCTTTTTGCGGTATTGCGGTGTTCAGAACCCCCCAATTTCCCCCTCGAAAAGCAAATGTTCGAAGGATTCGACTTCTCGTTTACAAAAGGAACATAAAGGCGAATCCGTCATTTTGAACTTAAACATCTTTTCATTTGTAAAAACTATATTATTATTTGGAATTCTCTAATTTTAGTTTCAATCGTTACTATAAAGGGGAAAGGGGAAATATCCTTCCAGTGAAACTAAAAATGTGGAATTTTCTCCTTAAACATTTTCGGGCCGTTGGAGGAACTTGCTTTCTACTCTTAAACGCCTTATAAAGTAATTTGGATGAGACCTTTGACAAAGTTACCTCAGAATTATCCAAATTCAAATAAATTGTATCATCAGTATAAGGAGAAACGTGCTGCGCGTTTTGTCTGATGATTTGTCGCCATTCAAGAGGGATTGCATCAACGATGCTCATTAAACTAAAATGCTATATTGGCGATAGATTTGCATTTAACACCTCAACACCCTTTAGAACGATTCCACTGTCCAGCATCAGAGAGGAGGTCACCAATCGTACTGATTCCTTTAGAAGCAAGTGTTTTTGAAAGATCGAGAGTTTTTTAACAGTAACATCTTTATTATTCCAAATAACCTGGTGGACAACATCCCCGTACGATAACACGAAGGACTGGTTTAGCATGGACCAAGCGTCCAAACACCCTTTATGAAAGGTTGGAAGGTAGACAGGCAACTTTTACGCGTCAAAATTACACTTAAGAATAAATTCTCCACCTACTTGATAGAGACTCGTGAGTAAGTCAATGTTATCTTCCAAGCACCTTTGTTTTCTTTATCCGCAAATCTTTTTAATACCATCACCCTTTGTGCGAGGATCATCGAGTGAGTCTCTAACTTCTTGAGCCCACCATCCTCGATATCACTGACAAGGGCAGCACGTTTAATTTTATCATTGACCCTCCAACTAAAGCGACAGATCAAACTGTTGATCTCTTTGATCAAATCTCTTGTGACTGCAATTAACGCCGCTTTACTCAAAACTTTAGGGATAATAAAGGATTTAACAATCTGTATTCTTCCTGGTAATGTATGCCCTCTCCAATTCCATATATTTAATATGTCCCTTATAGATTTAAGAATTGACTCAAAATTTGTTTTCACCCCTGAAACTACATTATAGTCAAGGTAAATTCCCAAAATTTTAATAGGTGTCCGTATTTTCTGAGGAAAGTTAGTCTGATCAAGAGAATGTCTACCAATAGCAAAGATTTCCGTTATATCATTGTTGACTTGGAGGTTCGAAAATTTAGAAAAGAGGTGTAGAGTCGCCACTAATCGGTAATATGATACCATATCTCTGAGAAAACAAGTCATGTCATCAGCGAAAAGAGTTAATTTGATTTCTTCTTTAACTAATATAACCCTGATTTCATTATCTTCTCGATTTTGGAGTTAAAATGAATAATAAAGGAAATAAATCGGTGGTGAAACCATTGTTTAAAACGCAACCCGGATATGTTAGTACAAAAAGTTTTGATCCACTGCAAAAAATATGATCCAAAGTTAAATTTTCACAAGATTTTAAAAAGAAAAGAATGGTTCAGCGAGTCGAATGCTTTGTCCACATCAATTACCAGGAGAATATCTGAACGATCTGTTAACTTAGCAAATTCAAGTACATCCTCAATCGTCCGATCTCCATCCAGTATTGATCTTCCCTTGATGAAGCCCTTTTGATTGGGATGAATAAGATTAGGTAAAATAAGCTCTATTCTCTTTGCAATCGCCTTGGGTGCAATTTTTACACTTAGTCGACATGAATTATAGAAATTGGTCGCCAGTTTTTGATAAATCGTCTATCTTTGTCTTTCTTTTCTAGCAAAGTAATCATAGCCTGTTTCAGTGAGTTGGACAATAGCTCTCATTGCAGTTGAGCCTGCGGTCAAATATTCCTTTATTTAAAGAGGCATGAAAACGACGCAAACGGGTCAATGCAAAGCCATATTGACCCTTTCGCCTCGTTTGTATGTCAAATCGCTGATAACTTCAATAACAGTTATTGTCCGTGTTCGTGCGCGAAATTTGAAGCGTTAACAAGGCATTTCCCCATGGCCACGAGGTGGCAGAAGCCAAGGTAAAATTCCACTCTCTGGCCATCATTTCCTGGTGTTTTGTTTGTCTGAAGGGATTTCAACGCCTCGAAATATTCGTTTGCTGTAATTTTGTTATCCAAAGTCCTCCGTTGCTCGTCCGTCAATACTTTAGTGCTTCTATTACTAAGATATTCGTCAGTCGATAGGCCACCACGATCACGACGATCTGTGTCATAAAGATTTGCATAAAATTTATGAATCTCATTCATTATTTGTTTCAGATCAGTCGTTCAAATATCATTTGCTTCTAGCTTTCTAATACAGCTTTTTTTCTTTTTGTAATTTTCTAAGTTCAAAAAGTACTCATTACTTTTCTCGCCATGTTCATACCAATTCGCTCTTGCTCCAATAATTGCTCTTTGAGCCATATATTCATAGTGTCGATCATATTCAATTTGAAGGATTTCCAAATCATTTAAATTTTCTGGAGTTGGATGTGTATCACATTTTGCTTTACATTCTTTGATTTTTCCCTCCAGTGCTGATAGTTTCTCCCTTCGATTTCTAGCCCTCTGCTTACTGTAATAGTTTGTTTCATGGTGGATCTTGCACTTTATGGAATCCCAAAGGATCCTAAGGTCTTGAAAATCTTTTCCTTCCTCTAGCCAATCACTATATTTATCGGTTACTAGTTTTGTATAATCATCATCCTCTAAAAGGCTGGAGTTAAATTTCCAAAAAGAAGGGCCCCGTCCTGTTTCCTCAATTCCGTTTACTGTATATGCAATAAGACGGCGGAATGATCACTCTTTACTGCAGGAATGATATCTACATTCTCCACTTCTTCCTCAATGGTGCTGTTAATTAACCAAAAATCCAAACGGAGCTGCACTATAGGGGTTTTTCTGTCTCCATGTAAATCGTCTAACATCAGGATTTCTGATTCTGTAGCTACCAATAAAATCAAAAAATGAACACAAATTCTCAACATTTTTACAAGATTCAGTTCATGTGAGGTTTGCCTCCGGTTCCAAATATTTTCAACTCCTAGGGTGCTGTATGTTTCTTGTAAAAAAAAAAATAATAATAATATCAGACTTCTCTTTCACTAACCAGTGAAACAGTGCTTCTCTTTCGTCAAAAGAACGAATCCCTGGAACATTTAATGATAATATTTTAAAATTTTGAATTACGTTTCATAGAAATACTGAGAGGCAACAAACATAATAAAGCTGGTGGACCAGTGAATATGTATACAGAACTCCATACACATGAAGCTCAAGTCGTAGGTGCTATGCACGTCCTCCACCCTGGTATATAAAGCAATCAACATGTTAGTCTCTAAGGAAGTTAACAAAAAGGACAGAACAAAATTACAACACACAATCACGCAATTAGAAAAGTAGCCAGCAAAAGCTGTTAGCAATAAAGCTACTAGCAGAAAGGGTCTTGCCGGCTTCTTGAGGGCCCTCAAGAAGCGTGCAATAATCTGCTTAGGTTTTCCGTCGGAGGAGCTCCGCTTTCCAATCCGATGTGTCCTCTGGATTTCTATTTCATCAGCCACTTCGATGCCAAGCTACGTTTTCAAAAAGTTGACCAAAACCTCCTTCGTGTCTTCCTGTACCGTGGCTGCTTCTTTTCTTCCAAAGAGGAGTAAGTTTTCGCGCCGCTGGTATACCTCCATATAGAGATTTTCCTCTTTGAGCTGGTCAAGCTGATTTTGCATTTCTTTTAAAATTTTCTTGAAGGATTTCCTTTCTGCACTAGCAAAATCCATGCCGTCTTCTATGTCTTGAATCGTCCTCTCTGTCTCCTTTTTAAATGACTCGAAACCTTAGACCTTTAACTGAAGATTGCTAACCTTGGCATTTACAGATTTAACATAGCTTTCCAGTTCTTCAAGCTTGGATTCTACCTTCCCAAGTCTCTCTAATACAAGTTCTAATTTAGTCATAACTGCCTCCGCCATGTTTAGTAAATGAATCACCTCGTCCGGTTCACTGCTTATTTAACCGTCAGAAATAGATGTGTTGCACCTTATTCTTTTATCGTCAGGCGAGAAGCGTTCTTCTGTTGAACTTGCAGAGCTTTTCCACGCTTTTCGTTTAGCGGCTTCGGCCATGAAGGGCGTCCAGAACACAAACACGTTCACACCGCCATCTTGCACGACCCAATCTCCATCTACAAATTTTATGGTTTAGGCGTGGGTTCCTTTTGATCTTATGAAGTCAACTGTATTTCTCAAAATAACAGACGTTCTGGCTCCTGACACAATATTAAAATTTTAATCTACAAAAGTTTATTTCTAACTACGTATCCAGGGGGGGCTGGCAGCTACCTTCGATCTCGCCGCTTTTCTGGTTTCTATGATCGCCCCAGTAAAGAAATCTGTCAACCATTTGAGAACCGTAACGAGCATGCGCATAACGCGAAAATAACACGAGGAAACCGAAACATGTTTCGCCGCCATTTTTGTTCAGGGTTTGCCTTCGATTCGATAACTTTTTATTCGCTGTTAGCAATTTTTAACGACAGCTCTGAGACAATCAGGACTAAGGGAATCCAGGACTAGCTTTGTGCTATTTTCCTGGCGAGCGTGGTTGCATTCTTGGTTGTCTGGAGAGGTTTCTCCGTCTCAGGAAGAAAACGAAGCTGAAGTTTTTATTTTGCTGTGGAAATTTCAAGGTTCATTACTTTCCATCTTCACACCGACCAATTATTCTTCCCAAATTTCTATGGAAAATACCGATGTCGAACTGTTTCATGTCTGCCATTATATATCGCGAAGCCTCCGAAAGTAAGTCTTTAAAATATTTCTCAACTGTTCAGAGTTGAGCTTACATTGACTACAGTAAACAAGCTTTTCTGTCTAAAGTTTTTTCCGTCTTAACTTACTCTCTTATGAAAGACTGCATTTACTTTATGATTTTCCTGTAATGTGTTGAGTCTGAAAACTTTCTTTCGAGTTATTTAATTAAATCATGAAACTTGAAGGCAGTTGCAGATCAGTCAACAACATTGAAAATAGCTACCAGTTTGCGCGTCTCGATAATGCAGTGATAAAATTATAGAGGTTTTGAAACCTCCATCCCTTACTGTTCAGTACCAATGTGAACTCGCAAATTTGAAATCATTTTTCTGCTTCTGCATATGGGAATGTCCAAAATGGACGGTTTGCTAGGCACAGACTCAATGTGAACCTTTACTAGGTTGAAGTATTTCGTGTACAAGTTATTTACCCGTGAAAATAAAGAAAGCAGCTTCTGCTCAAATGCTTTGGCATAATTTGTACTGGTGATAAGCATCAGTTTTATTTGTGTGGTGGGAGAAAGCTCTGTAATACTTCTGGATATCAAAATAGGGCTGCCATATACTCATCTGCTGAGGGAGATAATTTATGAAATAGACCCAGGGAAGGAAAATGAGGCCATGTTACCTGTAGTTGAGTGCTAGTAATGAGGTAAGCAGGTAAAATGGTCATTCATCCAGATTACTAACTTTAACTTGGGTAAACCTGAGTCAAAAGAACCTCCACAACAATTGAAATAGGCCAATTTTGGAACTTGGCTTTAAGGCTTTCGAGAATAACAAGAAAAGACATCAAGCACAGGGATCTGTAACAGTCATTTAGCCCCCAAGTCTATTAGCCCCTAAACATTTAAACTCCAACCAGAGGTCAATAAGCCCCCAACCAGAAATAAAAAAACTGTATATATTTTTTTCTTTAAGCATGAGTAAGGGGCTAATCGACTTGTGGTTGGGGGCTAACTGGCTAGGGGCTAATCAAATGACCAGTAAACAAAGGATTTGTTTTATTCCTCTAAGGCAAAAAGATGAGTAAGGATGTTAATATATCAACTCATGATTTGGCCCAAAGTGTTGATTATCAATGGCTTGTTCCTGTAGTGGAAGGATAGCTAAATAAGACAATAAGGCAGACTAATATAAAGTCAGATGAATGAAGTCTTTAATAGTACTTGTCTCAAATGACAATTCTTAGTGCAAGAGAGGAGCATGAACCCTTTGAAAACTGATTGAGAGGTGGCATAAAAAATTAGTGCAGAAAGAGCAACAAAATGAGGTGGTAAAGTCAAACTTCCTGCACACTCTCCATCTCAACGACTTGATTGGACCCATTATTTAAGCCGTTAAGTCAAGAATATCAAAACAAAAGTCTAAGGATTATGAAGAAACAAAAACAGTCAACGACACAACTATTGTGTTGTAACGGCAAAGAGATGGTGATGAATTCTCAATTCTGCTGAGGGACCTATCCAGTATTCGCTTTCATAAATAATGCCAGATGCTTTGCCTGAAACTGAAACAGACCTCTTGTGGTAACGTAAAACGCCGTACCCACTGCACCCACTATGAAACCTACTTTAACCCTGTCAGTTTAATAAGTGCAAACAAAAAAAGGGTCACGAAGCTGTTGAGAAAAAGCAACCCTTACCATCAGGGAGTCCGGAAATATAGGAATACTTCAGTTTATCCCGTTGATAGGACACCCAAAAATGCTCGAATGAAATATTCATGCCTGCAATCTGGCTCACACTGTGGAGTTCCCGCTCGCGAGGCCTCACAGGTTTACGTTGGAATATTTATCACCGATGCCTCGATCAAATGTCCAAGATTTAGATGCATGGCAACTGGAGCTTTTTCGTAGATGTTTGAACGTGAAATATGCACGACGTTTACAAAACTTTACAAACACATCGCGCTCACGGAAGTCCGCCATGTTTGCTTTCCACAAACCAGTACTTAGTCTTGCTCGGCCAAATTTCTTAACTGGTGCGATCATAGAAACTCGGTTCCTGGCCTCGCTTCTTGCCCCCCCCCCCCCCCCCCCCCCTGTACGTATCCTACCTACATGAGGAATATGTTTACTTTTCGTACTACCTACTATAATTTACGCGGTAACTACATTCTGACACTTCTTGTACCTAAAACTACTACGTGTGGCCTTCCCTCTTTTTCTTATCATGTCGTTAAACAATAGGACTCACTGCCGGACAATGTTCGAACTTTGGAACCTTAATGACTTTAAAAAAGTATTAGCTAGCCTTAACTTAAAGTAAATTTGGGACACTTGTAAATTAAATTTCTGCTTAAGTAGTATTTTAAAACATTTAGCATACAGATTTGTTATATTTTAGCCGTTAATTGTAAATATTGTACAGAATTGTAAATTGTATGTTACAGTATATTGTGTTGATTTCTTTTGCTATTTTGCTCTCGGAAAAATTAGCTTGTATAATAGCTACTCTTAAATTCGAGAAAAAATAAAGTTTATTTATGGATGTATGTATGTTTTGAGGCCCAGTTCAAACGTCGAACTTCACACGAGACGAACTAAACTGAGCGAATAAAAAAAAGTTCATGATAAGTTTGACGTTTGACTCAACTGAGTTCGTCCGACTAAAGTTAGATCGATCAACACGTTCTATTCGTCTGAAGCGACGGACAGAACGTGTTGGTTGATCTAGTCAGTCGCATATGAGGTTCGTCGTTTGACCTGGGCCTAAAAATTCTTTTCAGGTGTCAAGTGAAAATCATGAAACAAAACTCGTCATTTGCGTGAGCATTTAGGAAGCCTTCACCATTAATCATGCAAGGCTTTTGAGTTTAATGACAGATTGATAGCGCCATGTAGTCCACACAGACAAAAAAGCATAAGTATTTTATCTTAACAGTGCATTAAATCCTTAAAGAACCGCCTTTATGTCTGGAAATTAATTTTCAATTACCGCTCAACTCAGACCGGCAAAAGCGAATGATTGATTAACACGTGGTTTTGTCTAGCTTAATTGCTCTCCCGAGTTGATACCAAAGCGGCACCATCGCTATAGTAAGTGAAAAGCCAAACGGAATTTCAGATGACCAAATTGAAGGTCTTTCTGCGCTTTTTCTAAAATTGTAATTTTGTATATACCTCGTCTACTTGAGATTAAAAGTGGGAATATCTCAAGGCAGGGTACTTTCATGGCTTTAAGCCTCTCAGCTGCCAAATGTGTGCAAAAATCAATTATAATTTTCGCGTATTCAAAGCCAGACTGACAGTTTTTTTTTCTGTTGCTAGATTAAACGAAAGTGGTTTTTTCAGAGCCGTATGTTTCACCCCAAACGTTTTAGACTCGATAATGTTCAGGATTGAATTCTTGCTAAAACGTCGTCGATGAGATATTCCAAATTCCGTTTTATAGTTCTTCTTGAACTTTTCGTACAAGGAAGTTAGGAACGTTTGCGCGAAAATCTTCTGTTCGATAGATTTTCTTCAAACTTCTACTGCGGACAGATAATGAATTACTTGTCTCAGAAAGAAAAAAATTCCAAGATAAAGCGTGTGGAAAACTAGTTTGATTTTGAAAAATTGGCGCGCGTAAATCAGCGTGGTCTTCAGGGTTTTTAGCTTAAAATATCAAAGATAAATCAACGGAGGTAAACTATCCTAGTACTATTTTGTTTAAGGTTACAGTATACCTTCAGATCGGCAATTTTCTTCAAATTTGGATTTTTGGTTCAAACTAATGGTCGAAGAGTAATCTCTAATTTCTGAAAACAAAATTGAAAAAAACCTAATATTGGCGGAGAAATGGATGTTTTACGTTATGGCCGGAAGTAAAAGTTCCCTCTTGATTGACAGCCCTATAACGTGTATGCAATCAACCGAGACTACTTTCGCGGGAATATTACCGATATTGATACCACGAATTGGCTGGCTACTCAGTTAATCAGCATTGTTAATCCAAGCATTTTTCGTGTTAGATGTAATTCTATTAAGTTATAAGTAAACATGGACCACGGAAAACTCCGTTTACCAGTTCGAAAGAGCGAAGAATGAATAAAAATACATCAATGAGTGAAGAAGCGAAAGTTGGCCTCGCGGATGAAGCTACGGACGTATCAAGCGGGCAAAAAGATCGAGTCAAGAGAAGAGAAAGGTTGTGTAAAATTTGGGAACTCGACAGCGATAACAGCGATGTTTACAGTGACTCTTTTGTTGAGTTCGATACCGATGAATCGTCCAACTCATTGAGATCCATTGCAATATTATCCATGCACATTTGCTCTGCCGCGCTTTCTTTTGTTTGTTCTCGTCGCCCAGCTACTCTAACGTTCGTATCCTTTTTCGTCTTCCCCATTTTGCCAAACCAGCTTCAAGAAAAACCCAGCTGCAGAAAAATTATCTCTCCGCCTTGAGCGCATTGCGAAACGCAAGGTTTTTTTTTGCAGATTCACGCGTAAATTTCACCGCGAGTTAATGGTAGTAAATTTTCCAAGCGCTGATTGGCTCAGTGATCTGAGAACCCAGTTGAAGGCGTTTGTGGGCGGAGTTTGTTTGCGAAGTAAGATATTTTTCTTAGAGCTGTTTTCTCGGATAAATTTTTTCACTTAAAGCAGACACTTTAAAGAGTTACAACTCAAACGGAATTTGTTTGTTTGCCCTCAAATTTGGACAGTAGCTAGATTAACATATAAAAAACAAAAACGTGTCTGCGAATTGTTTATTTCGAAATATTTTTTCTCCGAGAGCGATTTTTGTACGATCACTTCACATTTTTTTAATCCTATTTCGAAAATGTTCTGTAACTTTTTACTACAATTGAATATGGAAAAACGCAGACACGCTTTTTTAGCGCTTTTTGTCCTGAAACCGAGGAAAAAAATAAATTGGCGAAAAACAAAATTCGCTTTGACTTGTAGCTTCCAAAAGGTGATTAGGACGCTTGCATTTGGTGACCGTGAAAAAATTGGCAATTCATTTTATTTCAAAATTTTTGGTATGGTTTGATAGCCAGCTCTATAAGCTTTAATTTGACATAGGGGCTTAGGTATCTACAGCTTAAACCGGACGCGCTACATCGCTTGGACGCGAGACACCCCTGAAGGTATACGGTAACCTTAAGTGAATCTATTGCATTTATAATTCCAAAACCTTTCAAGAGGCATTTGAAACTGCCGCACAGATAAACGAAGAGCTAAAAAGCACGCAATTCGATGGTGCATTTTACAAAAAAATCAAACTTCTAATCGATAGATTTTCTTCATTTTTTCGCTAAACGTTAAAATTCGGTAGAGAAAATGATCCATCAAAAGAAAAGTAGCAGTCACCGAACGTGCAAGATCTTCAACCCAGGCAAAGCTATAGCAATGGCCATCTACCCTATCATTGTTCATTTTATTACTTAGCGCACGCTCGATGCAGGACGTGGCGTTTGAATTTTCGTGCGCAGTAAGGATGCGCAGAAACAATTAGCGCGAACGTCCTTAATTTACTAGGCTGTCGATCGAGGTTACAGAGTGTGCGAGGTTCCAAAATGACAATTTTTGAAATGATAACAGTTTCATAAGACGTGAGAATTGTGAACGCTTTTGTATTTATCGCGATTCGAGTGCGTTTGAACAACACCCACGCTTTCGGGCGTTGTGTATTTTTTTCGGGCATTAAGGTCACCGCCCCCACCCCCCGATACTTGAACTATTGATCCCATTCACCTCAGCTCTTAATACCCTTAGACCGGAGTGAATTTGATTGGCAATTCAAGTGCCTGGCAATCCAGACTACCATAAACAGAAATGGAGTTTGAACGGGAAGACTTAACTTGCAATCCGCTTCGTGTTCAACAGCAGATGCAGCCAATTCGGCCTGTTAAGTAATCATTATTCTGGTGTAAGATAATTCAAATACCAATTTTTAATGTGTTGTCTTAGTCCATTGTCAACCTGTCAACAGTACGAAACGATAAATTGCTCATCACATGCATTACTGAAACTGAACTGGCAGCTATCAAGCTTTTGTGCCATTCATGTTTGAAATGATAATGTAAGGAAAGCCGTACGTATCGCATAACGATGTTTTTTATTGCCCGCTTACCAAAATATAGCCAAGAACAGGAAGTAGTATTTATATCTCAAAAGGCGAACCTCGATTTTTAAATTGAATTTGGGTCAGTAAGCATGAAAGCGTGGGTGATCGTTCTCTTATCACTATTTATCTTTAACGCCCAAGTTGAATTTACGAGACTACATTAATGTTAACGACATTTTTTTGTGGCTTCATCACCAATACAGGGAAATTTTTCGCCCATTTATTTTGTTCTCAATTAACAATGATTTTATTTCTTAACTATCAATTTTATTAGGCGGTGCTATTCGAGGCCTTTTTTCGTTTTAAGTTGATAAACGAAAGTTGATACGGAACAGCTTGTATGTTCTATTGTATTTGTCTAATTGATGTACCGTCATGAAAACGCATCTCGTAGTTTCATGAAAGGTGGTTAAGCTCATTTTAATACAATACCTTTTCCATTCGTATATGATCTGTGCAGACAGATGATCTGTAATATAATATCGTTCATATCCGTAAGGTTAGTTCAATTAAAGGTAATGGACAGGCAATGTTAACGCGAAGCTATAGAGAAGGTATAAAAGCAAACTTGCAAATCAACATTGTCACATTTTCAACGTCCTTGGAATACATGATCGAGATAGACATCAGATACTGAGGAAGGAGTCGTTTTTCAAAACGACGAAAGAAAAAGATGTCACAAAATGTTAGCTTGGAACTACCCAGCAGCAACATGTCTGCAGTATTGGAATACCCCAAAGGTCACAACAGCACCGTTCAAGATTGCCTTGGGAGAGATTCCTCTATGGAAGTGTTTTTTAAAGTAGCGGCCTATTTTTTCATCCTAGTGGTCTCGTTGATGGGAAATCTCTTGGTTCTTATCGTTATTTATACCAACAGGCAGTTACGAACATCGATTAATTACTTTGTTTTCAACATGGCTGTATCCGACCTGTTCACCCCTTTGACCATCATGCCAGTCCGAATCGTTCAGATAATTTCAGGCTCTGATGCTTGGAAGGTTGATAGTCCGTGGATACTGGGAGTCATCTTGTGCAAACTTGCTTACTTTCTTCCTGACGTCTCTCTTGTTGTTTCCATCGAAAGCCTCCTGTTGATATCAATGGACAGGTTCGTCGCTGTTGTTTTCCCTTTAAGAGCCAAACTCATCACCGCAAAAGCACGTTTCATCTGTATCGGATGCACATGGATTACCGCCATTGCAGTTCATGCACCTTATTTTTACACTTTCAGATTATTTTCTGACAATGACAATGTAGCACATTGCAGTTCAACTTGGGCACCGGCTTTTGACCATGTAGAAACAACCAAGAGATTCATCACGGCAACTTTTATTACTTTCATCCTTCTCCCTATTTGTCTTCTGGCCATTGTGTATGTCACCATAGCGTGGAAGTTGAAAACGAATATCAAACGTACTGAGCTGGAACTATCATGTGTCCGACTCCATCGAGCTCGAAAGGTCAGAGACACCATTAGAATGTCAGTGGCGATAATAAGTGCTTTTCTCGTTTGCATGATACCACTGGTTGTGTACCTGTTCACATTAGTTTTTCTGTGGAATTGGAATGCCTCACCCATTTGTGCATTTCGAGATGTGATTCCATTCATTGCTCAATTTATGCTTCATTCTTGGAGCGCTGTAAATCCTTGCATATGTTTGACATGTATTAAGATGTACCGCAGTAGTCTTGGAAGAATTCTGCCGTTGAGAGAGACTGGCAAAGCGAACAGACAAACGGGAACCTCCCGTTGTTCCTTGAATCGAGCGACATCTGTCAGAGAGCATCGCTGAAACGTTGTTACGAGACGCAAGGAAAATAGATTCACGTTATCGCTATTAATAAATAGCCTAAAGATAAAAAAGTAATCAATTATAAGTGTTCAAGACAGTTCGTATTGTGTCCGCCTTAGCGTTCTTCCTTGCTTCAGTTGTTCATGGCCATATATATTTCCTAATCAAAATAAAAGGGAAATCCTGCTTTAACCAGCTACTTGGAAAACCCAGAAAAACTTGACTACTCGGTGAGATGTCATTTTGCGTCACAGCGTTAATTGCCTCCGTCGTTTAAGCAATGAACAGTGGTCTGTTCTGTTGAGCTATTTTCGATAAACTAGAGAGAAGCCATTACTTACAATGAAGAAAAAAGGACTGTCACACCGATACACAAGGCTTGTTGGCAGATGCTTACATAATGATGTCAAAATAACTACCTACGTAGTTTAGTTATAGCCCCCCGAGAGGTTGTTGACTTTTAAGTTTGTTTACTGAACGTGACATCAATATCTGCAATTTCGGGCAAAAATTCACTCTTACTAAAGCGACTCGCCTGTAGTTGGCATACGGATCATAAACATCCATAAGAAAGGCTCTGACAGTCCTCAAGATTACTTCCCACCTTTGAGGGTGGAAAAAAATCAGTTAGATCGTAATATCATCTCCGTATATAAACAGTGTTCCCGAAGTGACAGAAGATGGTAGACCGTTGGTATAAATAGTGTAAAGAGCGACAGCCCTAGCACGGATTCCTGAGGAATACCAAAAGACACAGGTTGAGAATCGGACTGGGTTTCATTAATTAAGTACAGTGTATTGTAGCCCTGGATTGTTGCCAGTCACGGAACGTGCTGGTTATGCTAAAATATCAGCTGACTCGTACTCGGTCGCTATTTTACTGTTGAGATTGGATTGTTTCAAAGAAAAAGCGGGCTGAATCGAGTGGAGCGCGCGGGGAGTTATGAAAAGAGAAGAGAGTATTATTTTTCCTTTGACCTTTCCCATGATGCCTCGCGCACCCTAATCCACCCTAGTATCCAATCTTCTCTACCCCGAAAACATGTAAATAGTGACTGGGTACGAGTCTGCTAAAGTTGGGTTCAGTTTCCTCTTTATACATCGGAAGAAACTGTCGACCAAGCTTGTTCGATTTTATTAAGCTTTTATTAAGCTTCTATTTTCGACTGGACTGGCGATTGCATTTACATACAGAAAATCAAGATCAATATTTTAGGAATGAAAAAGAACAATTCGCCTTCAAAAAACCATTGTAACGTTTATTATTAGACATGAAACCAAAAATATAGAGCCATCTTGGCCGAACAAGCTTGGTCAACTAAAGTATATTTATGTGGCATAAATAAACAGCCAATAGTCCCGAGCGAGGAAGAAAGCGCTATCTTGCCCGCTCGGGTGGCTAATAACAGCTCAGGGTTTGGCTCATCTAGCACGCTCATGGAGCTTGCCATATAATAAATATCGTAAATGAATAGCCGGTATGAGATGAATATTGTATACCTTAAAATGAGGATGGACTGCACCTTTCGTGAAAGGATATTCAAATTCCTTCAAGAGATTAAAGTAACAAAAGAAATGTCGGTTACTCTGATAAAGAAAACACCTGCTAGTAATATGTTTGAAGTGATCTAACTCTAACTCTGAATCAATTTATTCGTATTAGTTCTTAATATATTCGTATTAGTTTTTAGTTAGGTATTCTCTCTGCTATATACTTTAAGACTTGATAAAGAAATTTCATTCATTCATTCATTCATTCGTCTGTCAACGGGAAGGTTAGCATGTTTCATCTTAGCCCAGCTATTTTTGCGCCAGACCACCAGCATGGAAGGATCTAAATATCTCCAGGCAAATGGCACGCTGAGTATATTCAGGATGTTATCGAAGGACGTCAAATACAAAAGATGAATAGCAACTTCGATTCAAACAACATTTTACGGTGCAAAAGCTTTTCAGAGGACAGAATGCCGAATTATCTGACAAAAAAAAAAAAAACAGGTTAGGTGAAGTTCCACCTTAATTTTCCAAAAAGTCGAGGATATCAGAAAACAAAAAGAAGAACTATAAAACCCAAGCAAAATAATATGATATATAAATAGAGAAGATCAAAACGGAAAGTCAGTGAAACAAATATATATTAAAATCTTAGGGTGTGTGACGCCAAAAAAAAAAACAAAAAACAAAAAAACAATGGCACTGTCTACAAATTAAAGGGTTATGTGTCTTCTGGTATAAATCCCTTTCATTCAAGTTGATTGCTTACGTAAGTCAGATTTAAAATGATCTACATGCAAATGATGCTTCTTTGTGTCATAAAGAGGCAGATAAGCCTTCTTTAATCAGCATAAAACAAACGCCGAGAGAAAGAGTATCGTTCATCAACTTTCACAAGACAAAAGACCAACATGTTTCCTAATTCTAGCTTAGAAATGCCAAACAGGAATAGTGCTGATCATAACAACACCAATCAAGACTGCCTCGCAAGAGAGTCGACTACGCAAGCCGAAATTGTTTTCAAAGCTCTGGCTTATTTCATCATTCTCCTGGTTTCTTTAGTTGGAAATCTCTTGATTTTATCAATAACTTACAGAAACAAGCAGTTGAGAAAGTCGATCAACTTCTTTGTTTTCAACATGGCCGTGTCCGACCTGTTCAACCCGTTGACCATCATGCCTATCCAAATCGTTCACATCATTTCAGGTTCTGATTCTTGGAATGTCGACAATCCGCGGATGCTGGGAAACATTTTGTGCAAACTTTGCTACTTTCTTCCTGATGTTTCTCTCATTGTTTCTATCGAAAGCCTCCTGTTGATATCAATGGACAGGTTCGTCGCTGCTATCTTCCCACTTTGTACCAAACTCGAGTCATTGAAAGCGCGCTCAATCAGCATTCTGTGTATATGGATCGTCGCCATTGCAGTCCATGCACCTTATTTTTACACTTTTAGTCTGAAAGTAAACCCGCGTGACAATAAAACATATTGCAAGTCATCTTGGCGCCCGGCATTTGACCATGTGGAGACAAACAAGAGATTTGTAACGGCAACTTTCATTACTTTTATCCTGGTGCCCATCTGTGTCTTTGCTATCGTTTATGGCACTATTGCACGTGTTTTGAAAAAGAAAAACACGCAACTTAAGCAGCAGCTATCTTATCGCCAACGCTATCAAGAACACCAGCTTAGAAAAATTGTACGAATGTCTGTGGCTTTAATAATCTCATTCATTGTTTGTTTGATTCCACAGCTTTCTTTCTTGTTCGCTCGAATTTTTTTGTGGAATTGGGAAGAACCAGCCATTTGTAGTTTTCGCACGGTTATTCCCTTCATAGCAATGTTTATGATGCACTCCTGGAGTGCTGTGAATCCTTGCGTCTGTTTAATATCTAATAAGATCTATTTCAACAGTTTTAGAAAAATTCTGCATTTATCTAAATAACCTGGCGTTACTTAACAAGAAGAAAAAAGCGAGACGAAAAATGGTCTTTTTCATGTTCCTTTACCCGAATGGCGACACCTGGAAAAAAATCATTTTCAAATTAAAGGATATTTCTCATGGATTTGAAATTTAAATTTTAAATGGAATATAATTACTTCCTTCTCTTGACATACGCTCATCTTTTGATAAAATCGTTCGGTGAATAAAAGGTAATTTAATTTATCGATCATATCAAGTTTAATTTTCAGCTCAAAGGATTCACCTTTAAGGAGAACTGACCAACTTCCGTGATGCATCACATCCAAAGTTGAAGAGATCGGGAGCTAATTTTCACATAACTCTTTACTAGTAAAATAAATCAAATAACAGCTCTAAACCAAACAGTTTTTTCACTGATTATTGTTTTCAGAATTCCAGAATCTGACCGCAGGGCCTCTTTCTGCGATTGGTAAAAAACTATACTAAGGGCCTCCTCTTGCGTACTTTGCCTTAACACGTACTCTTATCATGTCATAAAGCTTGCTTATTAATTAAAAAAGAAAAAAGCCGCGGTGTCTTAATTTTTGCGATTTTGCTAACAGCATGAATAAAAGGTGTCAAAAAAAATGAATTAATGACACAAAAACTAATGTCACTTGTCGCTATTATGGATCGTGCGCCTTCTCCTTGCCTTTCGTGTTGATGCGCTCTTTCTTCTAATCATACAACAGAAACAAAGTACAATTCCTTAATGTTGATCATTGTAGTAGAGATCAGAGTTATGTTCTGTCGCAGAAAACCATGTTAACTGTTTTAAATTCTGTTTTGTTGTGGTTTTCAGTGTCTAAGTCACTGTATTATGTGGCATGTAAAAATTAAAATCTGTAGCTTGGATTCGTAGACCATCTGCCTGTTAATGCCGGTCAGATTGTTTAAAAACGAAATCGCAAAATTTAGTTCCTTCTCCAGGATTCCGAGTCCACTTCCGCGAAATTACGTTTATGAAAAAAAAAAACAAAAAAACAAAAAAAAACAAAAAAACAAAAAAAACTATGAAGTAGCTAATTTCAAAATACTTAAACCAAACTAATTAACAAAAAATTTTGACAATGCGACACTGCAGCAATGCGACAAACAAATTCGACAGTGTGACATTGCAGCAATGCGACAAACAAATTTGACAATGCGACATAGTCGCAACCAGCTCGAGTGAAAGTGCAAGTCAATCGCTACCCCATATGAAAACAGTAACTCGCCCAAATTTCCGGAGATGCGATACACAAATGCAAACTGAAAGGAGGACAAGCGCTAATCAAACCAAAAAAGACGTGCAGCATATGTCAAAACTGACCTACCTGAAGGTGATACGTGTAATTTAAACAGAAACGTCCGGTAACAGGCAAACGCTATCGCCCAAATTTAGTATGAAGCGACACCAGCCACCTTAAAATGGTAACTTGATTTAAAATGCCACTAGCGAAGGCCACAGAGAAAAGCTAAAACTAACGGTTCAGACGGGGGTGCTCTGCACCATTCTTCAAGAAATCTTGAAGAATTGTTAACAAAGACGGTGGCATTAGCTGAATTGTGAAAATTTTAGGTAGATCTGATTGATTTATTTAGGTCAATGCAGTGGAGGAGTAAAAAGAGTGTCTGTCAGGGGCTGCTGATATCTCAGTTATCGGTTTCTTTTTTGACATTTTCTCAGCTATGAGTTAAAATATTAACCAGATTGCATTAACGAGGTTGCGTGAATTTTGAGAAGTCATAATCAGAGACCAATGTCACCAGGAAGTTCACATTGCATTTAATTCTGTCGGCTGTCTGAGAAAAAAAACAATCATTATGAGATTATTTACCAGAACAACAATACAAGTCAAACACTACTTTAAATAAAGTCACGATTGCTTCCTTTTGTAACTTTGCATTTGCTACGTATACTCGACAAAGTTTTTGAAATTTTGAGATTGTGTTTTTTAAACATTATACACAGTTCTGAGAGCTGAGGTCATTTTTGTGAAGCCTTAACACGTTTGTTCGGAAACTTTTGAGACGCCTTATAGGAAATCTTGACATTTGTAGATGTCGTTTTGAAATTCTCTTACAGGGATATTTTCGAAATTTTGTAGAAGCTCGTAGACGTTGTTTGGAATTTGTTGGTGTGGGTTTTAAAGTTTATTCATGTCTTTTTAGATCTGTAGGAACTTATTTGAAATTATAAGTTCGCTCATTTGAGAAATTTGTTTTTAGATGTGTAGGCAACTTTTTGGGAACGCCTGTTTTGAAATTTGGTGGACGCATCTTTTGAAGTCTTGCACACAGCTTTTCAAATTTTGTAAACTGTTTTTTTGAATTTGATAGCTGCCTTTTCTAAATGATTAACACGTTCTTTCCCATGGAAACTGTACCTTTGGCAAAATCTCTACCAAGAAAGAACCAATCGGAACGCCTAGATTTACCTTAAGACTACCTTGCCATATACTAAATTGCCCAATAAGTAATAGTAATTGGACTGAATGGAGTACAATTCAGGGAGTAATCGCGCAAGTAATTTCAAAATCGGACGAGCGCGAAGCGCGAGGCCCATTTGAAATTACGAGCACGATTACTCCCTGAATTGTACGACACTAGGTCCAATTACTAATTAATCGTTTCTATAACGAATGTCGGAATTAAAAATGTCTTTTGGGAACTTCTTTTGAACCAAAACGTCTGTAGCGCTTTTCATAAGTTTTAAAAACTTAAGGAAACATTGCGAAGGAAGCCATTAAGGCGCGCGTAATTGACGTGCGAATCACGTGGGTATCCAATTACAGGTATCCAATTACAAAAAGTTCAAATTGGATACCCATAATTGGACACCCACGTGATCGCGCACCGATTACGTGGCAAATAGCCGCGCGGAGAACCAATCACGATCGAGAATTTTTTTATAGATACGATTATGGTTAAAATGCTAAAAGTTACTGCGGGAAACATTTCTGTATAACACTTTTTATCGTTATTTATAACATAACTAAGCAAAGCGCGCGCTCTGATTGGTTAATTTAGCGTCTACTATTTGCCCATGGGTGTATGCTGCTGACGTGTGTGCTAATGTTTACCAAGCAAATTTTTTGACAGACATTGTTTCCAAAGTAATGGCCGACGTCCTTCTCTTAGAAATGCGAAACTGTCTTCACAGTTGTGTGAAGATGAAACTTTATTGAGTTACTGGTGTGCAGTCGGTCGTCATGAATGGATTTTCGCGCGCTTGTTTTCTCTTTTCATGTAAGACTACACGAACATTTTTTTGTGATGTAGCTCAATAAAAGGACTTCTGTTGTTCCAATGTCTCAATGTTATGTTATAAAACAAATGGTAAACGCCATAGCGTGCACTATTGAGTTATGGATGCACTTGGGAGGTTTGCTAAGCACTCAAGAAGCTAGAGTCGCACGAGGCGATAGCCTCGTGCGACTCTTACGTTTCTTTCGTGCTTAGCAACCTCCCGCGTGCATCCATAACTCAATAGTACACGCTATGGCGTTTACCATTTGTTAATTTGCGCTTCCATGGCGGCCATATTTTCCAAGGCTGCTCTGTCAGTATTTGGCTTTAATCGATGATAGTTTTGATTAAGCGTCTCCATTATTTCTACAGGTTTAACATTCTTATGCAACGACAATTAATAATCAGTTGGCGATCTTTGCAATGCTTCTTTGAACAATTTGAAAGCTTAAAATTTGATTTTTTTTTATTATTTCGATTTGTTTGCTGAAGATTTTGAATTTCCGTGTGATATGACGTCATAAATGAATGTGTTATCGCCTAAAATGAACAACTTCGGATATTTGGCACTACGTTAATGAATGACATAAAATAACTATTTAGAAGGGGCCCGGAGGGACGAGTTTTTGCCCCCTTTTCCCTCCCCGGACGAAAATACACTATAGGTTTGGAGCAAATGCTCTTATGTATCTTGAATTTACAGACCACGAATAGCTCAGTAATGTAAACACTATTTCATGTTTCAAAATGGTGGATCTAAGTATTGAAATGTTTTGTATACAGCCTTTTGTGAAATTTAAAATACTGAGCCTTAAATTTTGAATTTTTTTAGACCTCTTTTGAAAAATTTCAGACGAAATTTATCTGAAAATTATTTCTTTTCCCGGTTATGCTACGTTTGGCTTATTTTTAAAATAAGGAGTTTCTCTTGCCTGCTGGCATGTGGGGCAGGGCATGAAGCGACCAGGAATATTTTTTACTCCCTCCTGGATACTACTCCATTGCGGTGTTACCCCAAGCATTAAATTCGCTGGTATCCATTGTTACACCTGGGTGTAGAGAGGCACGAACCCGGTCCGCTCGATCCGGATTCGAGCACACTAGCCATGAGGCCACCGCGCTTCCACACAGTTGGGGAAAGTACGGTTGCATTTCGCTAAACAAGGCAGCCAAAAATGCAGCATCATGGAACACTGTTCCTCATCAGTAAAACCGAGCAGTATAGTTGCGGAAGATTGATAAAACTTACATCGAGATGACTGACTACTAACATTAAAATTCTTCCATGGTTGTTGCTTGAGTGAGGGAAAATTGTGCAGCATTTGAATTTGAACTCCTTTCTCACCAGTACGTTTTCTGCAAGCTGATTATCGTAAAAGGAAAACGAATGTTTCGTATTAACTGTAACAAGACGCTCTGCACTTATTACACGATTTCAATTACAAAATTGAAAAAATCAGTAAATGAGCTTTTAAAGTTATGGCAAACTTCTATAGTCACTAAATGTGCCAGATGTTACTATAAATATATGACTGGATTTATATGAAAACCGTGTTAATGCTGTGCACCAAATCACCATATGCACTTTGATTTCACGACTCCTAAACGCCTTAAAATAACTCCATGTGATGAAGAAAACCAAATAGAAAAAAGAGCAGATAATGGAGGATAAGAGAGTGGAGGGAAAAAAAAGACTGACATACCTTTTAATTTTTATGTCGTCTACTTTGGAGTCTCGCGAGAAAAACAGGCTTGAGCAGGGGGCGATTTCTTTGACAATGTTTTCGTAAATCCACACATATGTATTAGTGCTAATTGATAACAAATTTTAAGATGGATTTGCATAAAAAACGTGCAATCTTTTAATAGCCACTCGACCGAGGCATTATCAGCTGGCGACCTTTATGCACACTTAAGTTTTTTGCTTGGGTGTAGTTACCCTCAATGATCGATGCGATAAGTGTTCTTCACTGATAATGGAAAGATTTATTTTGCTCCGCTCATCCGGCATGGGACATCGCGGCTCTATCTCGACATTGTTAGTAATGAATACACTTTTATAGATGATCCTCCATTTCCAGAAATTGCATTACCGGAAGAACTCAACGCCATAAAGTCGCGATGTATCTTCTAGATGTCTCGATCCATTTTCAATTTGAACGCTCCGTATTTTCCGATGAGCTAATAACCTAAAGCTCTGAAATTTCAGCGAGTGTCGACAAGGATCTCAGATTGTCTCGTAAAAACACAATACTTTCTCATCCCAAATTGTTTTAACGCATTCCAGATTCTTCTGAGATAGCGTTTGCCACGATCTAGCTTGTTTCCATAGAGGTAAAGCTCTTCCTCCGTGGTTAGGTATTACTACTGTTACTACGAGATTTTAGGACCATACGAACACTGCGCATATAAACTTAAAGCAGATACATGGATTCACTATGCAATGACACAAAGCAAAGAGAAACGCAAATTGAGTAAATATTGTAAAACCTAAACTGCAATGTGGAATTGAACTCGGAAAGTAAAGAAGCAGAAACTGAAAGGCAATAAAAGGTAGCCAACACAACGCAAAGCCAAAACGATCACCACAGACATCTTCAGCAGTATTAATTTCGGTCCTTTTCTTGTGTTGTTGACTTGCAAAGGAAGTACGGCAAGACTCCATTTTGTCGTCTTGTAGTCTCAAGAGCGTTATAGTCTGAAGTATGCACACTGTTACTAGTGGCACAATCAGAACAGTAACTAGTAACTTAGTGTAGTAGCCAGTGTGGGTTGACTCATGATTGAAGGCCGGCTCCCAGTTTTTGATATAAAGAGTTTCGCCATTGACTGCATCCAAACGGAAAGTGTACACAGTATTTGCTAATGGTGCCTCATATGCATGATCCAGCAAGCATATACATATGTTAGCTCGAGTTTGTGGCCTCGTTTAATGTTTTTCGAGTTGAAAATTACTACATATTGAAATCAAGTGGGTGGGGACTAGAAAAGAGTGAGTTGCCATTGGAACAAAATTTTTTATAGCCGCAGGTGTGTTACCTGTAGAACTATTAGCCTACCACGTTTCAATGGTTTCTGCTGCAAATTGACCGAGATACGTGATATAATATTGGGGTGAGTGTATGACGTCATCAGTTATCTCATTTGCATATTTTACACATTTTTCAAACTTAAATATCTCTGGAACTAATGCAGATATTCGCAAACGGTAAACGAAGTTTTTATTCTTTCATGGAATTCTACGTGATACAGCTAAAAAAAATCAAGGGGTAAACGTTTGATCATAGTACCACTTTAAGTGTGACATCGCCACCTTCAAAGAATGTGTTTAGAAATTTAGAACATGCCATACTGCCGATCAGAATACAGGAAAGTCGTTGCATAGTGCACGGTATTATACCCAACTTTGCCATCGTGCGCTTCGCGTATGTCGGGTATGATTGTGTTGGCCACTGTATTTTCTATGGCGTGGTATAAAGTACGATATACAACGCTTTCCCGTTGAATTTTCTTGGTATGCACATGAGCCTTTGATTTTAAGTGGTACAGTCGACCCCCGATAACTTGAACATTCAAGGGAAATTGAAAAAGGTTCGAGTTATCGCGAGTTGAGAGAAAATGACCGGAAATAAGGAAAAAAAAACGGTGTTTAATGTTTTTCTATTGTACATTTTAATCAAGTTTAATCACAGACTACAGAAGTCGAGTGAAAATAAAACAATACATCTCTAAATTACTGTATAAATCGGAGCGTAACGTAATGTGAAAAATACAACAAAGGAAAGCAGCAGGGAGAAGTCCATGAACTGTGAACTGTACAGGTTTTTTCACAGGCAGCTTCAAAACAAATTTAATGTTTTGGACTACAGTATACTGTTTGCTTTGACTTGTCACGTATTGACAGACGTGGTTCGGGTTATCGAGGTTAAACTATAAAGAAAATGACCTGAAGGGTAACGAAAATTGCTCCGAATTAGCGGGAGGTTCGAGTTATGACCAGTTTTCGAGGGTTCGAAGTTGCCGAGGGTAAAATTACAGTAAATGTATGACGGTAATCCAGGGGAAATCAATTTTGGTTAGAATTAGCGCGAGGTTCGAGTTAGCGAGGATTGTAGTTATCGGGAGTCGACTGTATTCAGTGTTAACACCACAGGTGTCAATAGAATAAGAAGGTGCTATTCCGTGACTATATGATAATAAAATTAGTTCCTCTTTATCGGCTAAAAGAGAATTTGCGTTTTGAATTGTAAAAACTGATGGTTCCTCTTCCATTTCTTAAACAGATATTTAAGTTTCTTCCATTTATCTCTAGTGGTGAAAAAAAGAAGCAGATCATCCGTGTGTTTGGGGGAACGAAAAGTTGGCCATGGCATAAAAAGTAAAATTTTCAAAATAAACGTAAAGCACCACAATCAAATTCAAAACTGTCTGTACAAACGATCAAGTTTTTGTTTAAACATACACACTGCTAGGTTAATGGCCGGTCCACAATACGCCGAAGAGAGCTGAAACGGTGGCAACAATTACCAGCGAGAGAAATACACGAGCGCACCCTTGAATGTTAGGGTTTATTACACGAATGTCGTGACGTCATCGTTTTTGAAAAGCTCTGCTTTCAAGATGTTTTCCGGCCATACTAACGCAAGGCGGCGTTTTCAAATTCCTCCAGTTTAAAGAGAGTTTCCAAAACGGTCAGAGATAAACGTAGACTGCAGACTGAACGTAAATTGTAAACTGCAGACTGTAGACGTTTCAACTGAATCGTGTTACCATTTCCATAATTGAGAGAGCGTTATTCAGGCTAACCCGAGTGATATTCAGGTTAACCTGAGTGATATTCTGTCTAACCGGAGTAATCTTCAGGCTAACCGAAGTGCAGAATTACACGACGTGGCGTGTGAATTTGCGTGCGCAGTAAGGATGCGCAGAAACAATCAGCCCTGACGTTCTTAAAAAGTCTGTAGTCTACAGTCTACATTTATTTGACCCCTGGTCTGCAGTCTGCATTTTATCCCCGGTCTGAAGTCGGCAAGTCTGTATTGTGCGCTCGGTAGTGTGGACCAAGGCAAATACAAACCGGGGGGAACGGCAGGGGTGAGGAACGGTGTCGTGACTACTGTAAATGAGTCATAATAAATTGCACTCGAACTGTTATACGCCTGAGATTGTCTCCCTCTAGTGTTTCAGCTAGTTTTCAGCAACTTTTTTCGGGACTCAAGTTGCCTCGACTCTCAATTCACCACTCGTTTATCACTGTGTAACCCACTGTTCTTCATCCGCTACTCCCAATGGCTATCCCCCACCTGTCACGTCTCATCTCGTATCACTAACAATTCACCACCCATCCTAATATTTCTGTTCACTCTCAGTTTTCCCAATATTTGAAGTTCATCGCTGTTTGACAACCTCCTTGACATGCCTGAGTCAAAATACATTGCAGAACAGAATGTACATATTATTAAAGAATCGAAGCAAGCCATGAAACAATTAATCAATAAAAGGACACACATCAGATCACATCAAAAATCCTTTTAATCTAGTCAGATGCGAAAAAATATTTAGAGTCATGCGCGTGAATCGAAGTTGAATCTATCAGGACGTCAGATCAGAGCGGCAGGTCTGTTCTGGAGATGAGGGGCAGGAGTGATAGAGGGTAGGGGGTGAGGGGTAGTTGGTGAGTTGTAGGAGGTGATCGATGTAAAGTTAGAGTTTGGAGGTTGGGATTGGGTGCGATACGTCGAGGTTCAGGTGTGTATGAATCGTAAGGGATAAGGGATTAGCAACTAGACCTTGCATACAGCTGGCGCGCCTGAAATTTGAATTGACCAATTAGGATTCAGCAGGCGGGAAAAACTTTACTCTCCTGACGGAGTCCTGACATCAATGTAACAGGAAAGGCATTGAAACCAGGGAAATTTTCTCACTGGAGGTGGCATTAACTATTCACGAAAGCGGATTTACAATTCCAAAAACCATATCGGATTGTAAAAAGTGAAAAATACGAAACATTTTGTGTCTCCAAGCTTCTAATGGTCTCTAATTTGGCGCCAAAAATGGGTCGCCGCCGACTCGCTCTTAGTTTGTCGAGTATCACCAGTTAGAATAATAGTTGTCCTATTTTGAACGAAATATGCTGTTCCTCGTCAAATTGAACCCGGAATTCTCAAGTTAACTATTAGAAGAGGCCATAGCAGCTCAAGCATTGTCTTTATTTTTGCTGTAAAAGGCTATTATCGTGTCGTTTCTGTAGGACAGCTCAGTTTTGTCTCAGCGCTCGTTCTGCGGGCGCAGCCGCCGTAAGAAGGGTAAGTGGCAGGTGGGAGTTGGAGATTGCGACAAGGTTGAGGAGCAGTGGGAGTATGAGATGAGAGACGGGTGGTGAACAGAGATATGGGGACAGGAAATGATTCGTGGGGGGAGTATAGGAGCGGACTTCATCTACATTGTAAAGTTACCGTTACTACTTCCAAGTGCCTGTGAAACAAATGTTTCCAGTTACCCCGGGCTCGAAACATGTTTTGCAGGCAAAACAGGCGATTGTGGTTCTTGGAAAACATTTCTTATTTTTGTGTCACGAGTCTGACTGAGTCTTATTTTTGTGTCACGAGTCTGACCCCCCACCCCCTACCTCCAACCCTTAACCTCCACCGAACCTTGAACACGCTGGGTAGCTGGAATATTCCATTGGTCGTTGAGAGTCTGGGCGCTAGTTTAATCACTGTAATTTAATGGCGTCCTCCGTGTGATTTGCTGTCGAAGTTGTTGTCGCTTGTTTTTAAGGTAAGAGAGTCTATAACAATACTTTTCTTATGCCTAGCTAAGCTATAGATTATGAAAAACAATGAAAAAAAAATAGTGTTTGTGTTTTGCAATGTAGAATACGGTAGACACTAGTTCGTGAACTTGTCCCGCCAATTTAGTCAATCGAACGTTCGGAAATCGAACTCAATCCGTAGATTGAGTTCGATTGAGTTTGGTAATCGCACTGAATCGAACACCAAAGCTTGTGTGAGTTCGATTTCGAAACCAACCGAACAATTTAAACCTAATCGAACTCACTCCATTAGATTTTTGTTCAATTTAGTTGGGGAACCGAACACATTTGAGCCCATTAGATTGTGTTCGATTGCGTTCAGTGAATAAATTCGCGTGAACAAAGGCCACTAGCATGTTGTGTGGTCTGACAGCTCACTTGGTGACTCAAGGTGTAAGCTGTGGTAAACGTACAAACAAAGCAAGCCCATCGTTAACAAGTTTTTCTTGTTTATTTGATAACAACTTTATGTGCTTGCAGTACATTTTGATGGCATTTCTTCTTGAATACAACCATAAGTGTCTTTTTCTGCCAAGTGATCTTAGCGTTTACATGACACAGGGACACAACCAGTTCACATTAAAGGTGACCTAATTGTTTGCGCTCATGTACAACTCAAAAAGTGTGGCCTTTTTTGCCTAGTTTCTTTAAAACTTTAATATCTTCAACCTCCTTCATGTCCAAGAGGCACTCATGGTAGCCTTTAACTATGCATTTTAAAGGTAACAACTCATAGTGCAGCTGAAACTATTTATTTGGGATGTCTACAGTTATGGAAAAATGTGTTATACTGAACTTGAGCCTCCAATAACTTGTTATTGATTAATTTCAACACCTCAAACACCAGTTTTTTTTTAAAAATCAAGAGTTCAGAAATCAAACAAGCAATTGATTTCTTCTGGCCAATTTTGTTTGTTTGAGTTCAATTTAGTTTGATTGCTGAACTCAGTCCATTTTACTGAGTTTGATCCTATTGGGCCTGGTTGATTATGCTGGAACTTTTAAGTGGACATTCTGATGCATTCTGCAATTGCTTTTTCCACAAAAAATTTGGAAAGTAAAGCTGGACATTTTGAAAAATGCAGAAGAATGATCATTGATCATTTTTCAAAGTGGTTATTAAATGTTGTGAGATGGTTTTAATCATTTCTACTGATTTGTGATGTGTCATGTTATATTGTCAGCAATTAAGCTTACCATTGTTTACAGTAAAGTCGTACTTAAGCAAAATACTACTTTTTTCTGGGTAACCCAAAAACACTGAACCTCAGTCTGGGTATCCCTACTATGGACCGGTCCATGGACTACCCCTACGGACTACCACCCCTAAAATGGAATAAAAAAAATAATAAAGTTTTCACTTATGGGCTGTCTAATAGATCACTTGTGTCTGCAAAATTTCAAACATTGCGCTGTGCAAATGTAACAGACCTGGGCTCAGGCATAAGTTATAATTATTATTACACATTGCTATTTCCTTTGCTGTTGCTATATATGAAAGACTTGGAAGCCTCAAAATTTGTAATTCTTCAGTGTTTTCAGGTTACCCCTTTTCTCCGCTAATTGTATTGTTGTGTGTTCTGACAAAAACAACTATGTGTGGTTAATAAAGTGACACGTAAACTATTTAAATAACTCTTCAAATTGTAGCAATAATGTGGAGTGGTGATGAATGTTGTTGTTGTTCTACATTTAGTTTCAGTTGTGACTCTGTAGTGAGCTCACTATGAATAACTTACCTTGAGATTATGCTTATCACAAAAAATCTCAGAATCCAGGTATTGCTTTGTTGTACAGAACAGGCTAAATTATTACTGTATACCTGATTATGGTTGTTTGATCTTCAATGAGCAGCAAAAGTGCTGAGACACTTAGAAGTAAAATTTGATTTGAGTGTCTTGCAAAAACTCCTCCTTCCCCATCCCTGCAAACAATGTTAATTTGTCTATAAATTCTATGCAGCCTATGCAGACCACAATACCTACACCACATTAAACTGGGGTGAGGAGGAATCAGAGAATTAATGCTATCAATCAATTAGTCAATCAATCAATCAATCAGTCAATCAATCAATCAATCAATCAGTCAATCAATCAATCAGTCAATCAATCAATCAGTCAATCAATCAATCAATCACCTGTTATTGTGCACTATTTACAGAATTAATTTACATCAGTATTATAAAATAAACGCAGTGTACAAGAAGAGTAATATATGTTGCATTTAGCTATGGGAAAAATTAAAAAAATATATGTACATGTGGTAACCAGAATAACCATTGGCTCTCGGGTTGGTTACCACTAAGTTAAGGTAAATGCAGAGAGCAAAAATACATTACACAGGAATACATTACTGAAAATACATTACAGAAATACAAGTGACTACTATTATTAATTAGATTTTAAGTATTTAAGAGGTGCTGCTTATACAGCTTCTTAAAGGAAATATATCAAAAGTTTTTTAGGCTAAGAGGAACTTATTCCCAAATTATTGATGCACAGAACTGGAATACTGATTGTCCAGGTGTAGTTGATATTCTTGACCTATGGAGCTTAAGCTTCTGTAATTGGAGACTAAATGAAGGGCTTTTCTTATATATTGCATGGGGGTTGCATTGTTTTTGGTATGGCACTATTAAATTGTCAGTTATCAATCAACATTAGCAAAAGACTGGTTGCACTGCTCGCAGATATCAGTTTTATCAGTGCATGTTATACTATTCCTTATTCTTCTTGATGGGGTAATACAGCCTGTTGGCTTATGTTTTATTGAAGTACCAATTAATTTCCAGGTGGCATGAGGATATTTTTGTACAAGTCAAAATGTTTACTGAAGTAGGATTTTTTGCTGGCTGCTTTTATCTGATTGAGTTTTATATTCAGATATTTTATCTGGGTCAGCTGAGAGGAAGTGTGTCTTATACATTATTTGTTTAGCTTGCATTAATTTGAGTATTGCATTTGATATTCATGTCTTTCTAAGCAGCTTTACTTATTTCTGGATGCTGTTTTTTATTGGCACATGTTTGTCAACTACAGCTTTTATAGCTCCAGTTATATAGTTTGTCAGATCATTGATATAAGTGTTCCCATTTATAATAGCATTCCAGTCAATTGCACTAATATCTTGCTTAGATAATTCTTGGTTAAAGTGACTATAATCCTTAATTGAATTATATTTTTAGGATTATCTACTGACACGCCTTCGAAGCTGATTTCCGTCTCGTAAACAGTCGATGCCATTTTTAACGATCGATGCCATCATTGGTAACCAAGCCTTTCAGAATGGACGATGCTATATTTGCTTTAGTTTAGGCCTGGATAAGGTAGAAACTGGTTATAATTTGTTGATGGAGTAAAACGCATTCACCAAATGCTTAGTCGTTCACAATCACACTGGTATGCTTGCGATTAGCTTTTGTTTGATGGTTGGGGCAACTCTGTTACTAACATTTAAGAAAGTCACGTTTTGTAATTAAATTTTGCGGAGATTTGGCGGAACAACCTGGTAGTGTAGTGGTATAAGAGGGACGTCTGGAAACAAAGGTTCTGGGTTCAATACTGGGTGGTTACTTACAAATTTCCTTTTTTCTTTAATTTAGCAGACAAAAATTCGTTGATAGTTAAAAAATATATATATTTCTAAGTGTTGCGAAAATGGCATCGACCGATTACGAGACGGACAACTGCGTCTAAGAAGCAAAATATGCTTGCAGGTGATCTGGGATGTCAATCAGACCAATGCTAGAAATATTTTGGGCAGACGTGTTAGTAATTCTGGTGGGTTTGGTAATCACAGGAAGAAAACTGAATAAAACAAGTCTAAGTAATCATCAGTCTGTTGGTGTCTGGTGCGTCTCAGAAAATCGGTATTCATATCACCAAGGATACATATTTCATATTTTCTCGCTTCCTATTGATGATTTACTCGAGTTGCACTTAAAAGAGTCAATAGATACAACCAATTAGAACATGTTTTTCCCATGACATGGATCAATTTTAGCCCAGCAGGTTTCAACTAGGTGAATGACAAGTGTTATATCTGCAGGTCTGGCTATTGTTTTCAGAATGCTCTTGTAAATAGCAGCAGGATGAGCCAGTGTGATGAAAATTATAGAGGGTCGTACACGGGGGGGGGGGGGGGGGGAGGGGGTGGGTGTCTGGCACGTTTTACGAACGGCAAAACTTGAGGATCACGGATCACAGATATAAAAATTTCGTTTTCCCGAATCACGAAGATAAGCAATAAGATACCCTTTTTAATGACCTGTCCTTACACTAGAAGCAGTGTTTGAAGAAAGTAAGGTCGCGAATGGCAAGTCAAGGCTCCATATTACAAATCGCATACCTAAGTGACTCTCGATAATGGACTCTAACCATTCGGAGGACTTGCGTCTGAAAATCACGTAGAATAGGGTGGTAAAATCACGAATATCGGCTAATAATTCAGGTTCTTCACAGGTCACGCAAAACCTTCAGGTCATGAGTCACGAAGAATAATTTCCTAAATTCACGTTTCACGGAAAATAAAATCAGCTAATCATGCATCACGAGAATATCCCTGTACGATCCTCATTATAGTTGGGGAGGTCTATATTGGTTGTAGAGTTTGGATTTAGTTTTGTTTCTTTGAGTGCAAGAATATCTGACTTTTTGTCTGGAGAGTACAACATATCATCTAATAGAGACATGTTCTTCGGCAGACTTCTTGTGTTAAAGTGTCGCATAATGAGAGAGCTTTAGGTCCAGCATTATTTAAAATATCATTCATCTTAGAAATTGTAAAATAATCAGATTGTAGAACGGTGAGTATCAAGTCTGGGTCAGTCCCATCGTATTTGTCTGGATTAGGCATCATATTATAAAGATCTATGACTATGTATTGATCGACTTGATACGACCATGAGCCATTTGGGAGGCGCGATGGCCTCATGGTTACTACGCTCGTCTCCCGGTCGAGCGGTCTGGGTTCCAGCTCTGGCCGGGGACATTAAGTTGTGTTCTTGGGCAAGACGCTTCACTCTCACAGTGCCTCTCTCCACCCAGGTGTATAAATGGGTTCCGGTGACCTTTATGAGGGGTAGCCCTGCAATGGACTAGCATCCCATCCAGCGGGGAGTAGAAATACTCCTAGTCGCTTCATGCTACAAATTAGAAACCGGAATAAGCATCGGCCTGATGGGCCTCTTGGATCACATACAGACTTAGCCTTTTATGAGCCATTTACGAAAATAAATTCATTATCACATCTTTTGAGTTCTACAGTCTTGAGCTGTTATTGTCTTACTATGACCAGTTGATCAGTGATACGCCGAAAAATTGAGTGACCTGGCCTTGGTAATTTCTCGTTCCCAATTTTACACTTGGATAAAGAAAGGCTCTGTGAGACTGACAGGAAACTGCTTTGCCCAAACACACAACACACTGATTTCAGCCCGGGCTGGAACCCAGACTGCTTGATCCATAGTCCAGTTCACTTACCATTAGAGCACCATGCAACCCACATCAAAATCGTTTTCTTTTGATATCAGGCCTTTGGTTCTCAACTTTTAAGCACAGTGTCTTTGAATCGGTGGTGTTATAAATGTAATTATCAGTCAATTATGGAGATGCTTGATTCATCTATTTCTTAGTGTAGACTTAGTCTAGACTTGTTGAAAGGCGTATTTACAAGAGCATTCGAACACAAGTCACTCTATAAGACCTAAAACTGCGCTGAAGAAGCTGTGATTCACGAGTTTAGCGTCAAAAATAACAGATGACTAGCTTTCGACAAGAGATTATGATCCTGAGAGAACACATGCCCTTGTCCCATGATAATCTTCTTCAATGTATTTTAAGCTTCGCGTCACGCTGTCAAAGTTATTTTTAGTCGCGGTTACAAATATACAGCAAATTAGTTACTTACCTATATAATTATAATAACAACTAATATTACTAATACTAATAATATAATACAACTAATTAGTACTAATAATACTACTACAACTAATGTTATTACAACACTAAAAACACCAATATCACTAACAATAGACGGTAACCAAAAAAAATTCCAACAAACTATAACTAAATATTTACAAAATATAATGTAAATAACATATTAATTAGTGTTACATAGGTCAACATACAGAAAGTGAATGCATATTAACACCTTTAAATAATTAAGCTTTTACAAGAGGCGACACTATCCATTTAGCTTCAAAGAAATCCTTTGTTTTTTTACTATGCAGACTGATATATTTTTCCGTTTCATATTTTACAGCAATTTTCTTTTTAAATCCATATATATTTAGAAGAATTTGACTTCTTCTACAATCCCATAAGTACAATTTCCCAATTATAATTAGATAGTTTAGCAGCTTAACAGAAGGGGAGTTTTGTGGTATCATTCCAACTAAAACATCTTGCAACGAAAGTCGAATGTTTTCCTTTAAAAGTTGGTGCCAGAATACTTCGAAGTCATGCCAGAAATCTATCGAGTAAGGACAGAGATACAGGAAGTGATATAGCGTTTCTGGTTCAGATGAACAAAATGAGCACGAGTCGTTCATTTTAAAGCCAATTTTGTAAAGTTTAGCATTAGTGTAAAGAATGGAGTTAAGAATTTTGTATTGAAATGCCTTAACATATGCTTCAAGAGCAACACTATGCGGGATCGTAAAAATTTGTTACACTTCCTCGAGTGTAAAATGAAATTCATTTTGCAGCTTGTTTACAATAGTTGGAAAAAGAGCCTTTCTGTTTACAAGTAAAGTATAATAGTCTTTAGATTTCTTCTTTGTCACATCAAATATATTTTCGTCAATTTTTAGAGAAAGTTCACCTGTTGTTGATTTATGAGTACTATTTTTTAAGATGGAAGGAATGGAGTGTCGAAGACCAGCCCAAACTAAAAAATTAGTTTTCGAAATCCTGTTAGAAACTAGGGAAAAGGAATCTTTGTTATTTAAATCAAAGGATAGATCGCTGATATGAACTACACCAGCTTCGAAATAGCTTTTATAATAAACTGTCTTATTATTAATGAGTATTTGTTTGTTATTCCAAAGAATATAACGCCAGTTTTTTTCTGCACAGAACATATCTCTAAATTCTGACCACCACTGTAGTAATTCTAGATAGAATAGAGAAATATTCAGTGGAAGGATGCTAACATCATAGTTGCAATGAAACAAGAAAAGGCCGCCAAAGCGTTCTAGGTGATATGTCAGATACCTTTTCCAGGTGCCATCATTTGAGCTAACTATTCGTTTTAGCCATGCCAATCGAAGCGATATTATCATGCTATCAAAATCAATCATCTTTAATCCTCCGTTGGAGTGTCCATTTATCGCCGATCTACGTGTGACTTTATCAGGACCATTCCATAAGAATTGAAATAATAACTGGTTTAACTGACTTACAAATTCTTGTGGGGTAGGTATTAAAGATGACACATAAACAAATTTCGGGATTAATAGAGATTTGATAAGTGTAATTTTGCCATAAATAGAAAGACCTCTTGAGGACCAAATTCTAGTCAGGTTTTTAATACTGTCTAATCTTTCTATGAAATTCTTTTCAATAAGCAATTTTTGATCATACGTGTAATAAATTCCTAGAGCCTTTATCGGTTCGTTAGGCCATTTAATCCCAAAAGGCTGTGCTTTGCAGTTCCTTGAAGAACCTATCCACATAGCTTCCGTTTTGAAACAATTAATCTGTAAGCCAGAGACAATCTTGAAATCATCTAATAGCCTAAAAAGAGCAGTAGCAGAGCTTGTGTCGGCAAGTATTGCTGTCGTATCATCTACGTATTGAAGAATTTTTGTCTCCTCACTCCCAATAGAGATACCTTTTATATCTTTATTTTGTCGAATCGCAATTGCTAATGTTTCTATAGTAACTACAAAGAGGTAAGGAGAGAGCGGGTCCCCCTGTCGTACCCCACGTTCAAGCTCAAAGTATTCAGATGAAAGTCCGTTGTTTATCACACAGCTTTGTATGTTTCTGTAGAACGTTTTAACCCAATGGATGAAATTAGGGCCAAAATTGAAGGATTTCAAACAATAGAGAAGAAAATCCCATTCTACGCTATCAAACGCCTTTTCAAAATCAATAAATATCATTAGTCCCGGAATACTTTCTTTTGCAGTGAAATCCATAATATCAGAAACTGATCTAATTGTTTCGCCGATATATCGGTCTTTCACGTATCCAGTTTGGTTATGGTGTATAATGTTTGGAAGAACATTTTTAATTCTTGTGGCGATCACCTGAGACATAACTTTTGTGTCAACGTTTACGAGAGAGACTGGACGCCAGTTCTCAATATAAGAACGATCTATTAGAGTAATTACCGCTTGTTTTTGAGAACAAGACATTTCACCTTTTTCAAAGCTTTCGTTCACGCATTTAAGAAAAGGATCGCTTATTAAAGGCCAGAACAATTTGTAGAATTCTATAGGAATTCCGTCATTCCCGGGAGTTTTGTTGGTTTGAAAACTTTCGAGGATATTGTAACATTCCTCAGCTGAAATTTTGCCTTCGCAGGTTAACATTTGTTCTTCGGTTAATTGAGGTATATTCAAATTCTCTAGAAACTTTACAATGTTCTGACGATCGCGTAGTTTTGCCCAACGGGTCGCGTCCACCAAAATCCGAAATTGAAAATCTAGCGGGTTAAGAGAAAAAGATGAGTAAGTTTTAAACTACCGCACTGTTAGCATTGGAAATCATTTTTAAAGCGCTGGACAGAAAAATATCTTGAAGGTGCTTCTCCAAAGTTAAAATAGAAGTCGTGTCATTCCCATGCGAGAGTGAGTTTTAAAACACAAAGCGCCATGATCGCCAAGACTCGTATTTCAAACCTACTCGAAAGAAAGTACTCAACTGATCGAAGCGAAAAGCATCTCTTTCTAAAGACATTTCAAAACGCAGGACAGCTAAAATATTTGTTTCTTATTTTTTAGAACTTTCGCTCCGAAAAATCCCGATGCAAATGTTTGAATATTTATTTTCAAAGTGTAATATTAGGGACCGTTCATTTTTTATAAGGTAGGGGGGGCTGGTGGGATTTGGGGGGGGGGCACGCGAAAAAAAATGGCTTTCGAGGGGGGGCCATCCCAAAAAAATAAGGGAAAAAGGGGGGGTCACGTGAAATATTTTAGTAAAACTTTAAAATGGCATAATGTTTGAATATCAAAAAAATTGCTATAGAATAAACATAGAAGGCAGGATACAAATTTATTACAAACTTTCCTTCTGCTTTGAAAAAACGTTTGGCGACAAAAAGCATTTGTAGTTACTGAAAAGAAGTATTTAACACTGTTATTTTCGAATGCAACTTTCACTGGCACTCATCTTCATCTCCGCTGTCGTCGAGTTCTTCGTCGCCGCTTGTGCTGCTATGGGAGTCTCTTTCACCAATGCTGCAAGAAGCAGCAATGCTTTCCGTCAGAGTGTACTCTTCAGGGTACATGAAGGTGTAAACATAATCTCTGACTTCCCGCTCAAGGCTGGTGGTGATTCTGCTTCTTGCAACATTGGTGAAATAATTCCCTTCCAAGAGCTGTGCTATGTATGGCCCATCTCTTCTAAATATCGACGTGGCAACATCCTCAACTTTAAGACAGTCTTCCGGGACGGCCGTTCTAGGAGGGTACACAAGGCATTGTGGAAGATCATTTCCTAGCGGGTTTCCAACACAGACTCCATAAACTCGTTGGACGTTGTTTTCAGTCCGCTTCCTCTTTCTTTCATTTGACTTTCTGCGGTTTTCTTTTTTCCTTCTCCTTTTTTTGATGTGCTGTTTGAGTATGCTTTTGAATATGCTGTTATAATTGCTCTTCTTATTTTCTAGTGCTTCCATGTCTTACGTGATCTTCGTCAACTTAGCTTCTGTACATTTCATCTGTTTTACATTAAAACTGTGGGCAAATTCTTCGCCCTGCTTTAAAGCAAGCCCATTGGACTGAAAGAGTGTGGAATCGTGTTCCTTTGCATCTTTCAATATGACATTCAACTTTTCCACCATTGCTCTGTGCTCTTTGATGGAGAAGTTCAGTTTTCTTCCATCACTGGGCTTCAACTGGTACCCTTGCATGGAAAACTCACTCGCCCTTTCTGAACAGCCACCCGCACCTAGAAAAATTGCTTCTTTTGCTTGTAAGATGTCAAACTGCCTGGATCGTTCAGCTGTAAACCTTTTCTTAAACGACTCGTCGCTTTCGCCATTATTGCGCATTTTGGAATGAGCCTTTTTCATGATGCTCATGTAGTAATGCGCTCTTTCCCCGATTGGATTAACAATATAAAGAAAGAGCATGGAAGTGGCAGGCTGGTTTTATCTGACCCAGAGAGCGTTGCTCTATTTGCAGATAAGTTTATTGTCAAATCGAAGTTTGTGGTGGATTATCTTCAGCATCTTGAAGTGCTGGAATTTAAAAGGAAAATGAGAGCAGAAGAAAAGGCAAAGTTAAGTAGGGAGGAGGATTATCCTTGGACTGAGTTGTGCGAAGATCTAACCAAGCTTAAAAGCTACGTGTTCCAGAACTAAACAAGTACTCAAACCACCACGGGCTGAAGCAGCATTTGAAAAGCAGCAAGAGTGAGAAAGTAAAGGCAATTGTAAGACATTCATGCTTGCAGCAGAAGAGTCCTCTCAGAGCTGGCCGACCAACACTGAGAAATGCCAGGACATTGACACAAAATGACAACAGGGCAAGTGCTGACAGCAGTGAAAGGGATGAAAGTGACAATGATGAGTATGACAGTGATGCCATTGACTCTGGGGGAGAAGATGACTCAAGTGACGTCATTCTTGCATTCATCAATTCAGATGAGGAAGATGCCAATGAGAGGCCAAATGCCACACGCTCAGGGCGAGCCATAACTAGGAGATCCGAAATTGACTTCTCTTTCTTTTGATTTGTTTTTTAAACAACAGCTCTCTTTCGTATAGAGATTGTAAATATTGTCTTCATAGTGAGCACAATAACGTGAAGTAGGGGGATAATAGAGAAATATTAAAAAAGTTGAAATCTAAATATTGTTTGTTCAATTTTTTTTTTTGGGGGGGGGGTCATCCCAAAAAATGACCGCTATAAGGGGGGGCCATGTGAAAAAATTGGTAAGCTGAGGGGGGGTCATGCGATTTTTAAATGGTGGTTCCCAAATCCCACCAGGCCCCCCTCCCTCATAAAAAATGAACGGTCCCTTATCCAAGGTTTGCAGGTCCACAGCGATAAAAGCTGCCTCTCCGGAACTACCGCATCGTTTGAATCGAGAGAGCTCTCTTTGGAAGGTATTTTCAAAGCGCTGGACAGAATAATTGTCTTCTATGTGTTCTGGGACTGATCAGAAAGTCTTGAGGGTGGGGGTTGGGCCGTAGCAGAGAGGGGGTTGGTCATCAGTTTTTTAGCCGCTGGTACGGCGTGGGTCGTTCAATTTTCAGCTTCTCATGGTGGTGGGTCATCCTATTTTATGACAAATAATTCAAGTCTTGAACCACTGGAACAGTTGACCAGACGTTTAGTTTTAATTTTGTGCGCTCACCCCTCTTACTTTTTGGCCAGTCCCTTGGTCTAAGTTTACTTCGAAAATTAGTCTTGTCATTTCTCTGCATGACTGATTCACATTAGGCGCAATGGCTGCTGACAGGAATTGCAATCTAACCGCTTTTAAAGTCGCTTCTCAAAAAGTACTGATGGATGAAAGCGAAATAGGTCTCTTTGGCCGGAAAGCTCTTTCAAAGCGCTGGACAGTTAGAATTTTTCGTCCTCTTTCCTTGCGAATTGCGCTCTGAAAATCCATGCAGGAACAAGGTTTTTCATATTTTATTAACTACTAAATTAAACCTTGAATGTTATTACATCATTTAAATTCGCCAATCAGGTGTGTTTCCTAAGATAGCCTCGCAGTTCGAGCACCGAGCTAAAATTAAAACGACTTACCTTTAAAACTAAAAGTAGGGAAAACTAGAGACCATAATGGCTACTGCGTTGTACAACGCAAGATCGCGTGACTGATTCTTGAAGACAAATCAATAAATAAATCAGCTCATGGCATAGTGTGGCTAAACACTTCGTGTAAGCCACACAAAAAAGCACATCTTTCATATGTTTTCGAGAAAACAAGACGCATGGCTGCGTGAACTCGGGCTTTCAATGTCGCGCATCTGGAGTTATCTTTGGGGGACTGCCATATTGCGATTGTCACTGTCGTCACGCAATTTCGTTATTGCTAGTCATGGATAATTCTACTTGTGTTTATTTTTGTCTGCTGAATGTAATGAATGTTGTTATGGTACTAGAAAACAATCAAAATAATATATTACCATACAGGAGTAGGTTCCTACAAATGCCAAAGGTTGAAGTTCAAGGACTTTTCAATTACTTTGAAGGCCAAGTTTTAGATAATTGAAGGACCGCTTTTGGAATGGTTTGCATAAGCAATTTTATAATTATTTAATATTATTTCTCAGCTTTTCCATGAAAGTACTATAATTTTCAACTTGAAAATTGCTTAAGGAAAAGCATTGCTAAAATCAAGCCCTAGTCCTCAAATTGAAGTACTTTCAAGGCCTTGAATTTTTTATTTTTAAATTCAAGCATCTTCAAGGACTTTCAAGGCTTTTACAAACCCTGAGTAGGTAATGTATTTGCCTTAAATTGCAAGGAGAAGGCAATTTTTTATCTATTATTGGTGTTGAATCAGTTTGTTGCTAAATGTTGACCCAAGGGGAGTAGTCAGAAATCAGTAGATTAAAGCAATAGTACTGTTCAATAGTTCATAATTATTGCTTTTAATAGAAAAATCCCTGAAACCACTGCAACATTATATAGCTAGAGGGACTGCCCTTGGCAGAGCATAAATTTTGGGAATTATGTATAACAAAACTGTAACAAAACGATGGAAATGTCTCAATATTTGGTATCAATGCTGTGTTGTTTTCCTGTGTATTGACCGGAAACAACGACAAATAAGTCTAATGGAGGAACAATTCACAAGTTATAACATGAGTTTCAATGTTCTTTGTTCAGTTTCTTGGATGATCTGTTCTTGTTTATATTTTGATTAACATTTTTGCAGTTACAGAATGTAACCCACGTAAAACAAAAGTACACCTATACTGGTATATATTATCAATGTCGCCAAGGGAAATGTTCATGTTGGCGGTGATTTGTCTATTCATTCGATCTTGTTCTTTTGTAGGATGACAGATAGAACTGTGAAATTGTCATCATATTCGACTGCAAAGTTGTCAATGAAGAGTAATTTCTCGGCTAGAGCATTCTCGTCAAAATGAAGAACATCTTCGTTTATCAGTTCTTTAAGAAGTTCATCGTTCATCTTTAATGTCAGTGAATCTTGCTTGTCATTTAAAACTTCAATGGTAGCCGATAGACCAAGCAAAACTCACATTGAACTTTCTGGTTTCACAGGCATTACTCTTAAAAGGGGTATTATTTTGAACTTTATCAATTTTAACCCCTTTCAACTCAAGTATATCATTGTTATGTATACTCTGGAAATAATGTACTAAGCTATTCAGTGATGATACTTCAAGCAGCACACATGTACCTTGAGGATGGCTTCTACCATAAATATCCCTTGCATGAGAAACAAATATTTTCAAGCCCATATTGCCATTACAATAGATAGCCACTGCAGTACAGCCTATTGTCAAGACAAAATTGTAGAAATTTTCGGATATAAGTGATTAAAAGGCTCTATCTAAGGAGGTACAGTACTGATATCCTTCTATTGTAGCTTCTTGATGAATAGTACCAGTGTAGGTTTCACTGTATTGAAGTTCATAGTCATTCTCGAACACATTCAAAAGTGTGGGTAATTCGGTCTGCATTAAAAATGATTGTCTGGTTAACTGAGACAAACTTGAATACAACTGATTTCCAATATTCATTATTGACACCAGATCATTAGCAGAATTGATTCCTTGTTTGTTATTGTAAATCAAAGAGCATAAACTCATTGCAACACATTGTTGTCCTGAACTTTGTCCAAATACCAACTCATTAGCTTGGCTATATGGTGCCGTTATTGTTTTGCTAGGGTCAATTGGAGTAGGACCAGTGTTTTCTCTATATCTGAACTCAGTTGAAATTTGCAATAGTTTGATACGTGTGTCTGACTCTTATAAAGACACATGGGTCTATTACAAGAAAACATTGATAAGTACTGACTTGCTCTATACTTCAATTTAATTATCCTTTGATATACCCTCACAGAACAATTCAACAAATACTTCTTCTCATGTTGTGCAACTTTATTTAATCTTACCCTCTTCGTATGAAGCTTACAAACATTCTTTGTAACTCTTCTAACCTTCACATAACGACGTAGCCAAGAGGACTTCGGTATGCTTAGACGAATACGCTCATAAACAAATTCCTTCAGTCTCCTGCCCTTTCTTCTGAGACGTTTCAGAGTAGCTTCTGGTATTCTACTGGGTTCTCGATCACGTCTAAATACACGGTTGTGTTTATATACAAACATAATGTGAGATAGCTCGTTTAATATAGCTGGTTTCGCTTGATATTTCTCGATAGAAGGTTCACTCGTAAAAGATCGCTCGTAAATTGATCTCTCGTAAAGTTCGCGGACCGACCCGTTGCCAAAACGCTCCACAAGTTTTAGTGTGGGTCTACCGCGAACGGTGTGTGACTTTGTATGTACATTGAGCGTAATAGCCATCGAATTTCTTTCGCTTTCATCAAGCGAGGAATTTTCCACAAAGGCGGCCGTTGCTTGAAACCATGCTCTCTACGATTCATTCTACGCATGCGCGTACACTTCACGAATGCGCTGTAGTTGAACTGCGTTTTGTGACTAAACGCAAAAAAAAAAAAATATGGAGTCGAATTTATACCTCGAGCGTTTCCTTCGGAAAGCCCGAGTAATCAGGGTTTCATGTTACATACCTTTCCGAGGAAAACAAAAGTATCAAAATACAAATGTTGGCCTGAAAAGTGAAATTGTCACGTTTGCTACTTCAACGTATTAGTAAATTTCAAATAAACGAAAATCAACGCAAATACCAGAGCAAAATTTAAAAGCTGTCTTTGCAAACAGTAATTTAAAGTTATTGTTGATTATGTCTGATCAAGGTGTCTGTCCGTTCATATTCTGCAAGGGGAAAAGCCCTGGGTACCAAGGTAAATACGAAGTGGGAGTGAGCCGGGCAGGGATGAGTACCTGTGTGACAACTATGCCTGAGCTAAACATTGATCTCTGCACTGTCTGAGATTTTCTCACTAGTTTGTTCATTTCGTTAGGAATATACGGTAGAGACATCAGTCTTGATAGAAAAGCTGACAACGTGTTTTGAAAGGGAATCAAGTCGACTGTCTTAGCAAAGAAAAAAGCTGGACGTAGGGCGGCATAGAATTTAAGCCAATCAAAACCTGCTCTAATAAATATGGCAACAAGGATCCGAGGAAAGGCACACGAATGCAAGCGTTGTGGTCAGTTGTTTGACCAGTTCTCAGTTTACAAGCAACATGAACGAAATCACACAGGAGAGAAGCCGTATTCATGCAAGCATTGTAAGAAGTGCTTTAGTCACTCATCACATTGGAAGGAACATGAACGAACTCACACAGGAGAGAAACCGTATACATGCCAGCATTGTAAGAAGTGCTTTAGTCGGTCATCACATTGTGTGAGACATGAACGAACTCACACTGGAGTGAGGCCGTATTCATGCAAGCATTGTAAGAAGAGCTTTAGCCATTTAGGAAATTGCAAGGAACATGAACGAACTCACACTGGAGTGAAGCCGTATTCATGCAAGCATTGTAAGAAGTGCTTTTATCGGTCATCAGATTGCAAGAAACATGAACGAACTCACACAGGAGAGAAACCGTATACATGCCAGCATTGTAAGAAGTGCTTTAGTCGGTCATCAGATTGTGTGAGACATGAACGAACTCACACAGGAGTAAAGCCGTATTCATGCAAGCATTGTAAGAAGTGCTTTTATCGGTCATCACATTGGAAGGAACATGAACGAACTCACACAGGAGAGAAACCGTATACATGCCAGCATTGTAAGAAGTGCTTTAGTCGGTCATCAGATTGTGTGAGACATGAACGAACTCACACAGGAGTAAGGCCGTATTCATGCAAGCATTGTAAGAAGTGCTTTAGCCTGTCATCAAATTGCAAACGACATGAAGAAAAACATGCAGTAGACAGTTCGTTAAAACACAAGCAGCAAGATCAGTACCTAAAACTAAGAAAACACCAGGAGCCGTCAACAACTCGAGGTACCAAAGATTCTAGTGCGTTGGTTTCTTTGACTGAAAATAATTTAAGCCAAGTTGAAAGCCTCACCTGTTGGATTTGTCAGGAGGAATTTAGCCTCGAGACATGTCTCATGAAACATTACGATGATCATATGAGATAAAAGCGACACTTATATAAGCCTTATTAATGTTTAAGCTGTCTTCGCCTTTTTTCACCGCACTGCAGGTTCGGTAGGACATAATTTGTTCTGCTAACGTTAGTGTTGGAGGAAAGTCGAGTAACTTTTGAAAACGCGAAATCGAGAGTGCTAATAGCGGTAGGAAATAGAATTTCTCTGAACCTGCAGCAAACCTGACTTCCCGAGAAGAGACCCAGTATGTGATCTATTATCGCTGAAAGCAATCGAATTTAAGTTACAATAACAAAATTTCAAGTTACAATAAGCTTAATGCACAAAGCGAGATGTAATGTAATTACTACACGTTAATTATCTTCAGAACTGACTGACTGGTTAGTTGGGAATCTCGTGTTGTCTTTACACGGTGATCTGTGAGCTCTTTTTCGTTTATCCCGCGGTTGGACTGAGTGTTTCTGGACAAAAGTTTAGTAAACCTGATTACTCTTTTTTTCAATTTTGTCACCAATGTTTCAGGTGATCAAACTGGTGATAGCCTCCTACCCGTACGATCTGTTTGTTCGTCACGCATTCTTGCAATCTTGCGTAACGATCCCAAAAGAGCAACTGCGTAGTGGCCGGGGCTAAACTGGTAATCGCTCTGACGGTATTTTTTAAGTCAGAGTGAAAATAATGTTGTTGCTTTGAAATATGAGCCACCCACTATGCAAGCAGAAACACACAGACTATTAATGTGGTTGAATGTCAGGGTCTTAAAGGACTTGTACCGAAAGGTTTTATTGTATAGCTTTATAGTGAGAAGCCTTTGTGGTTTTATATAGCAATCCGTGCGAGGTTGCCTCATCTTAACTTGATAATAGGGAGTTTAAGAAACCAGGACGCGACGTCGAGGACAACGTCGATTAAAAAATGATTTTATATTTTAAATACGAATCTTGCGATACTCTAAAGTCATTTTACTTTGTTTCTTTGTGTCAAAACTATCAGGAAATTGAATCTGGGACAGGGCGAAACGTTTGAAATAAAAATTAAAGAAAAAAATTGCCGTCGTGGTTCACGTTCCCTGGACAACGCAGAATTTGGTCATTTCAGGCATAGGACGGCAAGGAAATGTGCCAAGAATTATACCGGTCATGCGCAGCCACTCTTCTACTCTTGTTAAACCTTTTCTTTAGCGACGTTGCCGTTGCCGTCGCCGTCTTGGGTTTCTTAAACTCCCTACTAGTGTCTGCTGAGTTTTGAAACTTAGACAGTTAAGTTGTTAGTTTTGCAAGCAAATGTCATTGTCCGAGGTAACTTACTCACTTTAATTAACTTTATTTACTTGTCAATTGAATTGAAAAGTACGTTATGTTGCACCGTGGATGAGTTATTTAGGAGCCAAAATATCGAATGAAAACTTCGTCCCTAAAGTAGCGTTATTTAGTATGTTTCTACACGAGAAGTGTTTTATGGGTTATTTGCATGTAATGGTAGTTTGGTTTATTCCTGGATGTAACTAGATCAGTTGGGTTTCACTGAAGATGGAAAGCGCTGTAATCCTTGAAATTTTAAAGTGGTCGATCTTTGAACAGGCGATGCTAACACATTCTTTGTGACTACTACATTATATTTATCAGTTCGTTTTGTTGATGAGATATTTGTTATGGCTAAAGCAATAAATACCATGTTAGTGGTTGATATGATTAGTACGCGAATTGCAAATGATTCTTTGACGTTTTTCTCTTGTTTACCCTGAACATGCTCGGTCGAGAGAAGACTGTCACTGGAGCCGAAACACCTCGTTAATGGAATATATCTATAGAGGTCAATGCGCAGCTTTGTTTTCCGCGCGGCGAAATCACGTATAAACGGAGCAATCAACATGCAATCATGCATGCTGCACATGGCACGACTTTGGGGCCGGCTGGCTTCGAAGTTTTTACACTGTTGGTCGCCAGCACAAGTATTCTAGTTGTCTAATTTTTGTAGCCCTTTAGGCTATACCGTTTATACTTCAACATTCACATTTTTGGTGATCAAAACGTTTCAATGGATTGAGAACGTATTCGCTTGTAATAGTTTCCAGTTCTCGCAGGATCTGTTTGTTCTCGAGTTCCAGGCCCTGTGCACACTATAATGCGTTTTTAATCGCTGTAGTCATTCATACGTATGCGGATTCGAATGTGACGGTTGTATTGGGTATCAGCGTTTTCGAGCGTTTTGATGCGGATTACGAAAGCGATGCGAAAACGGTGGAGTGGATACGAAGCGTTTGACGAGCTTTCGAGAACGCATCGTTTCTAAAACGTAGTAGGGTCGACGGAGCGTCCATTTCAATTGGCCTTGTTGTCTACGTTCACCTTGGCTCCCCCAGAGAGGTTTTAGTAAAATCACTTCATTAAATAATTTGAAGCCTACATCCTTCCAAATCTCCTCCAGCAAATAAACTACTGGTTTGACAGTATCAGCTCACATTCTTGCCCTCTCTACAAGGATTCTGAAAAATTATGTAAGTGGGAAACTACTGCTGTTCTAATCCAAACCGAAGACAAAAATCAAAGGTGATTATTTGCAATTGGCTCTCAATATTTCGTCTCGTCTGACCACGGCGTTTTCCTGCCAGTCATATAATCCTCTAATGAAGACGAGCTGCATGATATTTTTTCATAATAGGTTGTATTATATCTATGTTTTGCTTTATATTACTTCATATTTTTTTACCTTGGAAAAGTTGTGTGTGACTAAAGAGCCCCCCCCCCCCCCCCCCAGTACCTCCCCCATCGCGGTCCCTGGCTTTGTTTATGAATGGTAACCAACCAAGAGACCAGCCAACAATAAAATTTGTTCACATTACAAACATTACAACATAGTGTCCTCATTACGATTCATCTAATGTTATGGAAGGTTAATCCCTTAAACCTAGAAATCAGGTTTCACAGGCACCACATTGCACAATGTAATGGCCCCGGTATGGTTTTGGATCAGAAGCCAAAACCCGAGGAAGTATCATAGAAGTCCGCGCGTGAATGTATCTTGATCTCCTTATTCATGTTGATAATAAACTTTGGAAGTTAGAAAAAAATTCAACTACAAAAAGCAAGGCACACATTCTGCACTTCAATCAGCAACATTTAATACTCTGATTGTCATGAGGCATCGGGCCTAGCGCACGGTCAATTTTCCAGGCGTTTAGCGCGAATGACTCTTTCGCACCTCGCACTAAGACTCTCTCTCTCTTTTTTTTCCTCCGCTGTTTTTCCGCGCTGCGCCCCAACTAGCTGAGCGCCTTGAAGTGGCTAACTGTCACTGAAATTGGGGTAGATGTCGCTGCAACGTATTTAACCCAGTCCTGTTCCCTCCTTGAAATGCTGCCAAACTGTCATCATTCCCAGAGTGATCGAGAGACTGGGGTCTAGTGTAATCACCATGATGGCGGTGTCACAGTGATCTATACCGTCGAAGACCTCGTCGCTGGTTTATAAAGGTAAGAGAGTCTATAAGAATGCCTTTTTCATATCCAGCTAAGCTATAGAACACAGCCTCACCTCTTTCCACCTCACTGAATACAGCAATAGATAGTGCCTATGTTGTATAATACAGAATATACCATGGACGGTAGTTCGTGCTGGAAGGTGGACCCAAAGTCTCTGTATTTTCTGTCCTCGTTTTTTCCCCATGATTTAAGGGAATAAAACTTGCAGTTACAATAAATTGGAGCAATGCGATTGTCTTTTGAAAAAGCTAACAAACACATTGATCAAATGTTTTGAACTGTTATAGTCACTATTGATTTTATGCCATATATGATAAAATATAAACCATTTAATGTAATGAAAAGACTGCGGACTGCAGACTGCAGACGCGGGGTAAAATACAGACTGCAGACTGCAGACATATCTCTTGTTATTTCCATTATCAAGTACTAACCATAAACAGGCTAACCCAGGTGTTAATCAGAGTAATCAAAGTGAAAGTCTGCACTCCTGGTAGCTTGATTAGTGCTTTAGTTTGGCTAAATATTCCTCAGGTTAGCCTGAATAATGCTTAGGCTAGCATGTTAATGGTAAGGAAATGAAGCCTTGGAGCCGAATGGCTCGTAGTGGAAGGAGCTTATTTCGGTTTCTGTAGCATGAAGCGGCTAGGAGTATTTCCACTCCCCTTGGATGGGATGCTAGTCCATCGCAGGTCACTACCCCGCAATTTGTTAGGCTTCCCCAACAATTTGCTGGTACCCATTTATACTCCTGGGTGGAGAAAGGCACTGTGAGGGTTAAGTGTCTTGCCCAAGAACACAACACAGTGTCCCTGGCCAGGGCTTGAACCCAGTCAGCTCGCTACAGGAATGAGCGCACTAACCATGAGGCCACCGCTCCTCCCATGTTAATGGTAATTTAATGGTAAGCTCGCGATAATTGAAATGGTAAAGCCATATTGTCAGTGTAAAACACAGACTGCAGACCAGGGAGTGAAATGCAAACTGAGGGCAAAATGCAGACTGCAGCCAGGGGTAAAATGCACACTGCAGACTACAGACATTTTAAGTATATATAGTGTTATTTCCATGATTGAGTGCTAACTGTAACATGGTTATTCCGGCTAATTGCAGTGAAAGTCTGCACTCTAGTTAGCCTGAATATCACTTCAGTTAGACTCAATAATGCTGCATTTAGCCTGTTTATGGTTTGCTCTCAATGATGAAGTCTGCATTTTACCCCTGGTTTACAGTATGCATTTTACTCTCAGTTTGCATTTTAGCCTCGTTCTGCAGTCTGTAGTCTGTGTTTTACACTGACTGTAACACCATATAGTTTAATAGTCTGGGGTTTGCAGTCAGCATTTTACCTCTGGTCTACAGTCTGCATTTTACCCTCAGTCTTTGTTCTATCCCCGGTCTGCAGTCTTCATTTTACTTTGACTGCAATAAAAATGTAACAGTGCTTCTATTAGTTTAAACAGTGTGCTGTGTGAGAATACAAATTATGTATGCAGCTTACAAATAATGACAAATGCTCATGCCATCATCAGCCATTTTTGGCATGTGCAGTTACAGAACTTGCTTTGTTTTCACAAGTCAAAAGAAACACAGCACATCTCTACTAAACAGTTAACAAGGGGACACTGAGATGCTGTGTCTTTGTATTTTTGAACCAAAATACTGTATTAATGCAGTTGTGTACGATCTAAGAGAACTAAGAGTAAGAATGTTTGCGGCCCATTTTTGAAAAAGGTGTAAAGCTTTATTATCAAGCAAAATAATAAAAAAAGGCCTTGATCGTGCTTGTTTCTGTTTCAAAACCTTCTAGGAATTGAAGAGAGCAATAGAGAAGCTGGAGAAAATGCTCCTCTGTGGATTGTGTTTTACTTAACACTTCTTTCCCAGCTGCTCTCTCACAGCCAGTTTCCTGCTTCATAAGAGATCAAATTATGGTCAAGTCTTTTTTATATAGGGAGGCGTGGTGGCCTCATGGTTAGTGCGCTCGTCTCCGGATTGAGGGGTCTGGGTTTGAGCCCTGGCCGGGGACATTGTGTTGTGTTCTTGGGCAAGACACTTTACTGTCACAGTGCCTCTCTCCACCCAGGTGTATAAATGGGTACCGGCGAACTTAATGCTGGGGGTAGCCCTGCGATGGACTAGCATCCCATCCAGGGAGGAGTAGAAATACTCCTAGTCGCTTTATGCTACAGCAACCGGGATAAGCTCCGGCCTGGTGATCCACTTGGCTCGCATGCAGACTTTACCTTTGTTATTTGTAAACTAGTATATTTAGCATGTGCCACTACACAGTTAGTGTTTAAACAATAGTTGTAAGCAAAACAATTCTTGTTGCTTATTTTAGTAGTTTGTTATGACAGAAACAACTGTGAGTGGTTAAGGGTTATCTACAGGATACAGTGTCGTAAAGCTATTCAAGTAACTGGTCACATTGTAGGAATGATGTGCAGTGAAGATGAATGTTGTTGTTATAATCTTTTTTTTTTTTGTTAAAAATTGTCAATATGGTGTCCATATGGAATTCCAATGGGTCAATAATCATGATAAATTTTTATAAATTTGTTAGGTCATGTAGGTGGCCTTGTTGGGTTTACTCGAGACCCCTCCCTTATGTGGAACACTGTTTCATGCAATTTGATGTAGATAAACTTGAAAAGAGTTGGGCCACTCGTTTTCAAGTTAACCCACATGCAATTAATTTTTAATTTTAATTTTCCCCATCTTTGTCTCTCCATGCCCCTTGTTGGTTTTTCCGTGTTTCTTTAAAGTTCTACAGTTAAGCATTTATACTGAAGATACTATGAGCAGTTTCTCAGTGCTAAAATTTACTGAAAATTGAATGATAATTCCTGGTACCCAGTTTTACACCTGGATTAGACATTATATTATAAAAATCCATGTCTATGTATTGATCGATTTGATACGATCATGAGCCATCTGGGAGGTGCTCATGGTTAATATGCTCGTCTCCCGATCCAGTGGTCTGGGTTCAAGCTCTGGCCGGGGGTATTGTGTCGTGTTCTTGGGCAAGACGCTTTACTCTCACAGTGCCTCTCTCCACCCAGGTGTATAAATGGGTACCGGTGACCTTTATGCTGGGATAGCCCTGCAATGGACTAGCATCCCATCCAGGGGGGAGTAGAAATACTCCTAGTCGTTTCATGCTACAGAAACCGGAATAAGCATCGGCCTGATGGGCCACCTGGATCACATACAGACTTAGCCTTTTATGAGCCATTTACGAAAATAAATTCATTATCACATGTTTTGAGTTCTACAGTCTGGAGCAGTTATTGTCGTACTATGACCAGTTGATCAGTCATAAGCCTAAACATTGGGTGACCTAGCCCTGGTAATTTCTCGTACCCACTTTTGCACTTGGATAAAGAAAGGCACTGTAAGACACTGTTTTGCCCAAACACATAACACAATGATTTCAGCCTGGGCTGGAACCCAGACTGCTTGAACCATAGTCCAGCTTACTTACCATTAGACCACTATGCAACCCACATCAACTTTTAAGCACAGTGTCTTTGAATCAGTGGTGTTATAAATGTAATTATCAGTCAATTATGGAGATGCTTGATTCATCTATTCTTAGTCTAGACTTAGTCTAGACTTGTAGAAAGGCGTATTTTCGCCCCATGTAAGGGAATCCGGAATCCGGAATCCAACATATTTTTGCCTTTGTAATCCGGAATCTAGGCCTTTGGAATCCGGAATCCAGCCTTTGGAATCCGGAATCTAGCCTCTGGAATCCGGAATCCTACCTCTCGAAACCTTCTCTGTAAAAACTTTGATATCTGCTCGACTGCTCACTTGAAAGTATGATATTTGTCAACACGGCGGTGTTGTGGTCTTTGATTCTTAAATAGGCCAGGGCGCATGCATCATTTGTTGAAGATCACCATTTTGACATGCACTGTATTGTCTTTGTGTCAGATTTGTGACATTTTTTTCAAGTACAGCGTACTTTTTTAGAGCTGTCAACACTGTTCACGGGAGTTGCTTGGCCCCATAGGGGGTTTCATTATTCCTGTACGTCGCCGGGTTTTCGGTATCAAGATGTAAGGAATCGAAGTTAATGCCGGAAAGTCCTGAATTCTCAATAAATGAGATTGCGGTGGAAGCGGTAGTTGACGAGCCTGCTTAAAGATAAAATCGAAGCTTAACCATTTAAAATTTTTGTCCAGGATGTACACCCCATGGAGTAACGCTTGCAGGCGCCAGTCAATTATTAAGTTACTTTTTAAATTTCCGGCGAGCGAGAAATTCGAGCTAGTGTGTTTATTCACTATTTCGACTGTTGGATCTACTGTTCAACATTGCGATGAGGATTCTAAAAAATGGGAAAACACCGGAGAAAGCATAAAGCTGAGCGGGAAAGGTATGTATTAGTCATAAAAGTTTGTTTTAGACTCCTGCTTACGTGAATCCATGTGTGACATGTGTCGGGTATATGAACATCAAGAGAAATCTTTGTGCGGCATTTTGAATTAATTCGATTGTTTCTCGAACTTATGTTTTCACTTGAATTCGTATGCAGGAGTCCAAGAATAAAGAAGAAAGAAAAACAAAAACAAGACAAGGAAATTGCAAGGTTTGTAGGGTTAATTACGAAGTCCCGAGAGGTACGTTCCGGCTACGTTCTCTTTCGATCTCTAGCTCTGACACGTGCGACTATCGGCATCTGCTTGTCAATGGGCAAAATTGCCCGGGAAGTTATCTGAGTGTAGCGAGACTTGAATTTATTCCGATTCATTGTCATTATCGTACAGATGATACAGATCTAGAATAGGAATAGGCAATATAGGTCAATAAGCTAAGGCATGGTAACTTTGCCAAGAAGAACGTATCGAAACGTAATCGAACAGAAAGGGTGTTATATTTCGCTAGTAAAGGTAAATTCTATAAATTTCCCGCAATGTCTCTTCTATGCGAAACCAGGAGTAGGCGTACTTGTGGGTCGTAATTTTTGTTCCCAAAACATACCCAAAATTATTAAAAACTAGCAATGGTATATTGCAATTCCTGAGTTTTGATTAATTATATGAGCTCAACTACCATTGACCATAAATATCGTAGCCGATACGCGTCAACGAAAACAGTTGGGCGTTCCAAGGTAATAATAGTTTATAACCTCTGTTGCTTTTCCGTTGCCCGAAGAAACGCCTTGATACGTTCCGATTCAAAGCAAGACTATCTGAACTATCCATTAGAACTTTCACCCAGGCAGCAAGGCGCATATTACGTTATTGAACATGCTGTTTGTTGTCAGGGGCGAGGATTTTGTAATTTGTAATTTTGACGGGGATTTTGTAGTCCCACGAAAAAAAATTCCCGGGGTTCGGCCGGTGGGGGAAGGGGATGGTAACAGCTGGAATCGATGGATGCATAACGCATTCATTAATTTTAGGTGGTCTAATATAAATGTATACGTTGTTATTTATACGTTTCTTTCTTTTATTATTATTATTATTATTATTATTATTATTATTATTATTATTATTATTATTACCACTATTACAATACCTTTTCTAACTATTGGATACAAAACAAATCATGATGATCACCATGAAGTGACAGGGCAGTCACTTCCACCGAGGTTGGAGGGTGTAAGCTTATCAGGGCGAAGAACAACGCGTTTCGTTTTAGGTTGAGCCCAATCATTTACGATCATTTTACACTTAAAATCAGTAAGCCTGGTTTCAATAGTTGAAATGCGTAGCTTTTCGAATAGTTTGCCCCTCCTTAACCCTGTAAATTTTGACAAAACACCTCCGGCTTGCATTTTGCCAGTTGTCAGCAACGAACGGAGAAAAGGGATGTGGTCGTTCACTAAGTAGTTATTGTGAAGATGTCATCGAATGTGACATTCGTGCGTGTTTCAACTATTTAACCAGGGTTATACACTTATTCATTCTCAACGTTTATTCCTTGGAATTAACAGGGGAAAAAAGGAGAATTTATTTGCTTGTCATAAACCACATTTTCATTACAAGCGGAGAAATGATAATAGGGTATTTTTATCTGAAGTTAGTGAACATATTGGTGTTTCCACAAATTTCTAAGCCAAAAAAATGATCTTATTTTGGTCAATGAATTATATATTTTTATGCAAATATTTCCTGCATGAAACTACTTAGGGAATATAACAAGAGTTTTTAATAACAAATTGTCGAGAATTGTGCGGGAGATCGACAAGTCGCGAAGTAAATTACAGTACAATCCACGGGAACGGGCTTTCTGCACGAAGATTGTAAGTAGAGTGCAGTAACAAAACACTGAGTGTCAGACAGCGGCATAAGACTGTACGAGGTTTACTAATGTTCTAGTTATTGTTTTGTTGTATAAAAATTCCTACGGAACTCTAAAATAATGGACATTTTACGTAAATAAATTTATTTCAACCAATTCTTAAGTAGCTGCAACAAATGGCTTCGGCTATTGTTTAATGTACTAGTAGCTGTATTGGCTAAACACTGAAATAAAGAAATAAATAGTTTTAGCAGGCGATTTCAATTTGAACATTCAAAGCACCAAACTTCAATTCCTACTTCTTTTGGTTCTGTTGACGATATAATCGTTTTGATGAGAACAGTTCGTCAGATAGCTTCAACGCTGTGGATTACTCAGTGGACTTCAGAGACGCCTCTTCTTAACAGGTACCCCAACAAGTTAATTATTTTATCAAAAGTTAATTTAATTGATGCCGTATGAACTCCAGTTTAAGGATATTAACACATTTTGATATATTGAAAAGAAAATGGTATTTTCTTTTTTAATCAATTCGTACTTTAATAGCAGAATCTGCTATCACAGTACGAATGAACATCAGAGTTAAAACCTTTGGAATCCGGAATCTCGGAACGTCTGGAATCCGGAATCCATAGGCATGGAATCCGGAATCCAGTCACCGGAATCCGGAATCCACGATGTGGAATCCGCAATCCAAGACCCTCTTGGATTCCTTTACATGGGGCGAGTATTTACAAGAGCATTCGAACACAAGTCACTCTATAAGACCTAAAACTCCCCTGAAGAAGCTGTGATTCATGAGTTTAGCGTCAAAAAGAACAGATGACTAGCTTTCGACAGAGATTACGATCCTGAGAGAACACATGCCCTTGTCCCATGATAATCTTTTTCACTGTATTTTAAGCTTCGCGTCTCGCTGTCAAAGTTATTTTTAGTCGCGGTCCCGTGATCGCGCAGTTTTGCCCAACGGGTCGCGTCCACCTAAATCCGAAATTGAAAATCTAGCGGGTTGAGAGAAAAAGATGAGTTAGTTTTTTTTTTTTAAACTACCGCACTATTAGCATTGGAAAACAGTTTTAAAGCGCTGGGCAGAAAAACTATCTTATAGCTGCTTATCCGAAGTTAAAATAGAAGTCGTGTCATTCCCATGCATGAATGATTTTTAAAACACAAAGCGCCATGATCGCCAAGACTCATATTTCAAACCTACTCGAAAGAAAGTACTCAACTGATTGAAGCGAACAGCATCTCTTTCTAAAGACATATCAAAGCGCAGGACAGCTAAAATATTTGTTTCTTATTTTTTAGAACTTTCGCTCCGAAAAATCCCGGTGCAAATTTTTGAATATTTATTTTCAAAGTTCTGTGTAATATTTTCCAAGGTTTGCAGGTCCACGGCGATAAAAAGCTGCTTCTTCGGAACTGCCGTATCGTTTGGATCGAGAGAGGTCTCTTTGGAAAGTATTTTCAAAGCGCTGGGCAGAATAATTGTCTTCTAGGTGTTCGGGGACTGATCAAAAAGTCTTGGGGGTGGGGGTTGGCCGCAGCAGAGAGGGGGTTGGTCATCAGTTTTTTAGCCGCTGGTACGGCGTGGGTCGTTCAATTTTCAGCTTCTTATGGTGGTGGGTCATCCTATTTTATGACAAATAATTCAAGTCTTGAACTACTGGAACAGTTGGCCAGACGTTTAATTTTAATTTTCTGGGCTTCACCTCTCTTACTTTTTGGCCAGTCCCTTAGTCTAAGTTTACTTCGAAAATTAGTCTTGTCATTTCTCTGCATGACTGATTCACATTAGGCGCTATGGCTGCTGACAGGAATTGCGTTCTAACCGCCTCTAAAGTCGCTTCTCAAAAAGTACTTATGGATGAAAGCGAAATAGGTCTCTTTGGAAAGCTCTTGCAAAGCGCCGGACAGTTAGAATTTTTCGTCGTCTTTCCTTACGAATTGCGCTCTGAAAATCCATGCAGGAACAAGGTTTTTCATATTTGATTAGCTACTAATTTAAACTTTGAATGTTATTACATTATTTAAATTCGCCAATCAGGTGTGTTTCCTGAAATAGCCTCGCAGTTTGAGCACCGAGCTAAAATTAAAACAAGTTACCTTTAAAACTAAAAGTAGAGAAAACTAGAGACCATAATGGCTGGTGCGTTGTACGACACAAGACCGCGTGACTGATTCTTGTAGACAAATCAATAAATAAATCAGCTCATAGCATATTGTGGCTAAACACTTCGTGTAAGCCACACAAAGAACATCTTCCATGTGTTTTCGAGAAAATAAGGGTTTCATGTTACATACCTTTTCGAGGAAAACAAAAGTATCAAAATACAAATGTTGGTCTGAAAAGTAAATTGTCACGTTTGCTACTTCAACGTATTACTAAATTTGAAATAAACGAAAATCAACGCAAATACCAGAGCAAAATTTAAAAGCTGTCTTTGCAAACAGTAATTTTAAGTTATTGTTGATTATGTCTTATCAAGGTGTCTGTCTGTTCATATTCTGCTAGGGGAAAAGCCCTGGGTACCAAGGTAAATACGAAGTGGGAGTGAGGCGGGCAGGGATGTGGACCTGTGTAACTACTATGCCTGAGCTAAACATTGAACTCTGCACTGTCTGAGATTATCTCACTAGTTTGATCATTTCGTTAGGAATACACGGTAGAGACATCGGTCTGGAAAGAAACTGAGGTGACAAAGTGTTTTTAAAGGGAATCAAGTCGACTGTCTGGATTAGCAAAGAAAAAAGCTGGACGTAGGGTGAAATAGAATATAAGCCAATCAAACCTTGCTCTAATAAATATGGCAACAAAGATCCGAGGAAAGGCACACCGATACAAGCGTTGTAGTCAGTTGTTTGACCAGTTGTCAGCTTATAAGCGACATGAACGAACTCACACAGGAGAGAAACCGTATACATGCCAGCATTGTAAGAAGTGCTTTAGTCGGTCATCACATTGTGTGAGACATGAACGAACTCACACTGGAGTGAAGCCGTATTCATGCAAGCATTGTAAGAAGTGCTTTAGCCAATTAGGAAATTGCAAGCAACATGAACGAACCCACACTGGAGTGAAGCCGTATTCATGCAGACATTGTAAGAAGTGCTTTTATCGATCATCAAACTGCAAGCAACATGAACGAACTCACACTGGAGTGAAGCCGTATTCATGCAGGCATTGTAAGAAGTGCTTTAGCCAATTAGGAAATTGCAAGCAACATGAACGAACTCACACTGGAGCGAAGCCTTATTCATGCAGACATTGTAAGAAGTGCTTTTATCGGTCATCAAACTGCAAGCAACATGAACGAACTCACACTGGAGTAAAGCCGTATTCATGCAGGCATTGTAAGAAGTGCTTTTGTTGGTCATCAGATTGCAAGCAACATGAACGAACTCACACAGGAGTAAAGCCGTATTCATGCAAACATTGTAAGAAGTGCTTTTATCGGTCATCAGATTGCAAGAGACATGAACGAACTCACACAGGAGTAAAGCCGTATTTATGCAAGCATTGTAAGAAATGCTTTAGCCAGTCATCAAATTGCAAACGACATGAACGAAAACACGCAGTAGACAGTTCGTTAAAACACAAGCAGCAAGATCAGTACCTAAAACTAAGAAAACACCAGGAGCCGTCAACAACTCGAGGTAGCAAAGAGTCTAGTTTGTTGGTTTCTTTGACTGAAAATAATTTAAGCCAAGTTGAAAGCCTCACCTGTTGGATTTGTCAGGAGGAATTTAGCAGTGAGACATGTCATAAAACATTACGATGATCATATGAGATAAAAGCGACACTTCGCCTTTTTTCTCCGCGCTGTAGGTTCACTAAGACATAATTTGTTCTGCTAACGTTAGTGTTGGAGTAGAGTTGATTAACTTTTGAAAACGCGAAATCGAGAGTGCTAATAGCGGTAGGAAATCGAACTTCTCGGCTGAACCTGCAGCAAACCTGACTTCCTGAAAAGAGGCCCACTATGTGATCTATTATCGCTGAAAGCAATCGAATTTAAGTTACAATAACAATATTTCAAGTTACAATAAGCTTAATGCACAAAGCAAGATGTAATGTAATTACTACACGTTAATTATCTTCAGAACTGACTGACTGGTTAGTTGGGAATCTCGTGTTGTCTTTACACGGTGATCTGTAAGCTCTTTTTCGTTTATCCCGCGGTTGGACTGAGCGTTTCTGGACAAAAGTTTACTAAACCTGAATACTCTACACCAATGTTTCAGGTGATCAAACTGGTGATAGCCTCCTACCCATACGATCTGTTTGTTCGTCACGCATTCTTCTAATCTTCCGTAACGATCCCAAAAGAGGAACTGCGTAGGGGGCTAAACTGGTAATCGCTCTGACGGTATTTTTTAAGTCAGAGTGAAAATAATGTTGTTGCTTTGAAATATGAGCCACCCACTATGCAAGCAGAAATACACAGACTATTAATGTGGTTGAATGTCACGGTCTTAAAAGGACTCGTACTGAAAGATTTTATTGTATAGCTTTATAGTGAGCAGCCTTTGTGGTTTTATTTACCAATCCGTGCGAGGTTGCCTTATCTTAACTTGATAGTAGGGAGTTTAAGAAACCAGGACGCGACGTCGAGGTCAACGTTGATTAAAAAATGATTAAATTTTTTAAATACGAATCTTGCGATACTGTTAAGTCATTTTACTTTGTTTCTTAGAATCAAAACTATCAGGAACTGAATCTGGGACAGGGCGAAACGTTTGAAATAAAAATAGAAAAAAATAGCCGTCGTGGTTCACGTTCTCTGGACAACGCAGAATTTGGTCATTTCAGGCATAAGACGGCAAGGAAATGTACCAAGAATTATACTGGTCATGCGCAGCCACTGTTCTACTCTTGTTAAACGTTTTGTTTAGCGACGTTGCCGTTGCCGTCGCCGTCTTGGGTTTCTTAAACCCCCTACTAGTGTCTGCTGAGTTTTGAAACTTAAAGAGTTTAGTTGTTAGTTTTGCAAGCAAATGTCATTGTCCGAGGTAACTTACTCACTTTAATTAACTTTATTTACTTGTCAATTGAATTGAAAAGTACATTATGTTGCACCGTGGATGAGTTATTTAGGAGCCAAAATATCGAATGAAAACTTTGTCCCTAAGTTGCGTTATTTAGTATGTTTCTACACAAGAAGCGTTTTATGGGTTATTTGTATGTAATAGCAGTTTGGTTTATTCCTGGATGTAACTAAATCAGTTGGCTTTCACTGAAAATGAAAAGCGCTGTAATCCTTGAAATTTTAAAGTGGTCGATATTTGAACAGGCGATGCTAACACATTCTTTGTGACTACTACATTATATTTATCAGTTCGTTTTGTTGATGAGATATTTGTTATGGCTAAAGCAATAAATACCATGTTAGTGGTTGATATGATTAGTAAGCGAATTGCAAATGATTCTTTTTTCTCTTGTTTACCCTGAACATGGTCGGTCGAGAGAAGGCTGACACTCGAGCCGAAACACCTCGTTAATGGAATATATCTATAGAGGTCCAAGCGCAGCTTTGTTTTCCGCGCGGTGAAATGACGTACAAACGGAGCAACATGCAACATGCATGCTGCACATGGCTTGACTTTGGGATCAGCTGGCTCCGAAGTTTTTAGACTGTTGGTCGCCAAGTATTCTAGTTGTCTAATTTTTGTAGCCCTTTAGGCTATACCGTATATACTTCAACATTCACATTTTTGGTGGTCAAAACGTTTCAATGGATTAAGAGCGTATTTGCCTGTAATAGTTTCCAGTATTCGCAGGATGTGTTTGTTGTCGAGTTCCAGGCCATGTGCACACTTGTCATTCATATGTATGCGGATTCGCAAGAGACGGCCGTATTGGGTATCAGCGTTTTCGAGCGTTTTGATGCGGATTACGAAAACGTTGCGGAAACGGTGGAGTGGATACGAAGCGCTATATTGCACAATGTAATGGCCCCAGCGTGGTTTTGGATCAGAAGCCAAAACCCGAGGAAGCATCATAGAAGTCCCCGCGTGAATAAGGAGTTAAATGATCTTGATCTTTTTACTCATGTTGATAAACCTTGGAAGTTAGAAAGAAATTCAACGACAAAAAGCGAGGCACACATTCTGCGCTTCAATCAGTAGTATTTAATACTCTGATTGTCATGAGGCATCGAGTCTGGCGCACGGTCAATTTTCCAGGCGTTCAGTTTAGTTAGTTGGGGCGCAGCGCGAAAAATGACTCTCTCTCTCCTTGCACCAAGAAGCTCTCTCTCTCTTTTCTTCCGGGCTGCGCCCCAACTAACTAAGCGCCAGGAAGTGACCAACTGTGATTGAAATTGGGGTATCGAGTACTCGTAGATGTCACTGAACAGTATTTAACACAGTCCAGTCCCCTCCTTAAAATGCTGCCAAACTGTCATCATTCCCAGAGTCATCGAGAGACTGGGGTCTAGTGTAATCACCATGATGGCAGGTTGTGCCTAAATCCTTACACTGACTGTAACACCATATAGTTTAATAGTCTGGGGTTTGCAGTCAGCATTTTACCTCTGGTCTACAGTCTGCATTTTACCCTCAGTCTTTGTTCTATCCCCGGTCTGCAGTCTTCATTTTACTTTGACTGCAATAAAAATGTAACAGTGCTTCTATTAGTTTAAACAGTGTGCTGTGTGAGAATACAAATTATGTATGCAGCTTACAAATAATGACAAATGCTCATGCCATCATCAGCCATTTTTGGCATGTGCAGTTACAGAACTTGCTTTGTTTTCACAAGTCAAAAGAAACACAGCACATCTCTACTAAACAGTTAACAAGGGGACACTGAGATGCTGTGTCTGTATTTTTGAACCAAAATACTGTATTAATGCAGTTGTGTACGATCTAAGAGAACTAAGAGTAAGAATGTTTGCGGCCCATTTTTGAAAAAGGTGTAAAGCTTTATTATCAAGCAAAATAATAAAAAAAGGCCTTGATCGTGCTTGTTTCTGTTTCAAAACCTTCTAGGAATTGAAGAGAGCAATAGAGAAGCTGGAGAAAATGCTCCTCTGTGGATTGTGTTTTACTTAACACTTCTTTCCCAGCTGCTCTCTCACAGCCAGTTTCCTGCTTCATAAGAGATCAAATTATGGTCAAGTCTTTTTTATATAGGGAGGCGTGGTGGCCTCATGGTTAGTGCGCTCGTCTCCGGATTGAGGGGTCTGGGTTTGAGCCCTGGCCGGGGACATTGTGTTGTGTTCTTGGGCAAGACACTTTACTGTCACAGTGCCTCTCTCCACCCAGGTGTATAAATGGGTACCGGCGAACTTAATGCTGGGGGTAGCCCTGCGATGGACTAGCATCCCATCCAGGGAGGAGTAGAAATACTCCTAGTCGCTTTATGCTACAGCAACCGGGATAAGCTCCGGCCTGGTGATCCACTTGGCTCGCATGCAGACTTTACCTTTGTTATTTGTAAACTAGTATATTTAGCATGTGCCACTACACAGTTAGTGTTTAAACAATAGTTGTAAGCAAAACAATTCTTGTTGCTTATTTTAGTAGTTTGTTATGACAAAAACAACTGTGAGTGGTTAAGGGTTATCTACAAGATACAGTGTCGTAAAGCTATTCAAGTAACTGGTCACATTGTAGGAATGATGTGCAGTGAAGATGAATGTTGTTGTTATAATCTTTTTTTTTTTTTGTTAAAAATTGTCAATATGGTGTCCATATGGAATTCCAATGGGTCAATAATCATTATAAATTTTTATAAATTTGTTAGGTCATGTAGGTGACCTTGTTGGGTTTACTCGAGACCCCTCCCTTATGTGGAACACTGTTTCATGCAATTTGATGTAGATAAACTTGAAAAGAGTTTGGCCACTCGTTTTCAAGTTAACCCACATGCAATTAATTTTTAATTTTAATTTTCCCCATCTTTGTCTCTCCACGCCCCTTGTTGGTTTTTCCGTGTTTCTTTAAAGTTCTACAGTTTTAAGCATTTATACTGAAGATACTATGACCAGTTTCTCAGTGCTAAAATTTACTGAAAATTGAGTGATAATTCCTGGTACCCAGTTCTACACCTGGATTAGACATTATATTATAAAGATCCATGTCTATGTATTGATCGATTTGATACGATCATGAGCCATCTGGGAGGTGCTCATGGTTAATATGCTCCTCTCCCGATCCAGTGGTCTGGGTTCAAGCTCTGGCCGGGGGTATTGTGTCGTGTTCTTGGGCAAGACGCTTTACTTTCACAGTGCCTCTCTCCACCCAGGTGTATAAATGGGTACCGGTGACCTTTATGCTGGGATAGCCCTGCAATGGACTAGCATCCCATCCAGGGGGGGGGGGGGGAGTAGAAATACTCCTAGTCGTTTCATGCTACAGAAACCGGAATAAGCATCGGCCTGATGGGCCACTTGGATCACATACAGACTTTTACGAAAATAAATTCATTATCACATCTTTTGAGTTCTACAGTCTTGAGCAGTTATTGTCGTACTATGACCAGTTGATCAGTCATAAGTCTAAACATTGGGTGACCTAGCCCTGGTAATTTCTCGTACCCACTTTTGCACTTGGATAAAGAAAGGCACTGTGAGACTGACACGAAACTGTTTTGCCTAAACACATAACACAATGATTTCAGCCTGGGCTGGAACCCAGACTGCTTGAACCATAGTCCAGCTTACTTACCATTAGACCACTATGCAACCCACATCAACTTTCAAGCACAGTGTCTTTGAATCGGTGGTGTTATAAATGTAATTATCAGTCAATTATGGAGATGCTTGATTCATCTATTTCTTAGTCTAGACTTAGTAATAAAGTGTATTATCGTTTTGTCTCACGATGTAGTCACTTGAGATGTAGATCGCGACGTTTCGACTGCTTACTGCTAGTCTTCTTCAGGCGATAAGGTCGACTGATTGCACCGTATCATTTATATCACAAAGGTCGGCTGTGATTGGTGCATTTCGATCCTCCTATTGTTCCATTGTTCCGGCGAGTAGCTGTTCCCTCAGTGATCCGCTGTTGTACCGTTCTCCTGTTGTTGTGTTTCTTGATCGTGGGTATCCATGCTTCAGGAATTTCAATTCCACTGTCCCTGTTGATGTTGTTAGGTTGAAGTCTTATGTGAATAGCTTCCTTGACCCTACGTGTGTACCAGTGAGGATCTCGATCAATAAACTTGACCTCATTCCAGATAGGATAGTGGCCGGTCTCGTGGGTGTGTTCAGAAACGGCGGAGGTCTGGGTACGGGCGAGTCGTATATCCCTGTCGTGTTCTTTGATCCTCTCCTGCATAGATCTCCCTGTTTCCCCGATGTAGACTTCGCCGCACTCACAGGGAATCCTGTAGACAACACCATCTTGTTTAGCCGGGTTGACGGTGTCCTTTGGTCGCACCAAGTGTGACCGAAGTGTCGTGTCGGACTTAAAGACGGTGCGAATGCCTTGTTGTTCTAGGCAGCGGCGGAGAGACTCCGAAACTCCTTGGACATAAGATAAAACGGCGGTGGATTTAAATTCCGCGACAGGCTCTCTTCTTGGGGTTGTTCGTGTCTTTGTGATCTTCTGTACAAAAGAGGAGGGATATCCGTTAGAAACAAGTACAGATGACAGATGTTTCTTCTCTCCAGCGATGACTGATGGTTTGGTGACGAGACGTTTAGCCCGGTCGTACAGACACTTCACAATACCGCGCTTTACTGACTGAGGGTGGTGTGAATCATACGCTAGGTACTGATCAGTATGTGTTGGTTTCCTGTAGACACTGGTGGTAAGGCGGCCATCAGGTTCTCTGTAAACTGACGTGTCGAGAAAGGCGATCTTGTTGTTGTTCTCGATCTCCATGGTGAAACGGATTGATGGTTGTTGACTGTTCAGGTTTTGCAGGAAGACGTCAACTCTATCCCGATCCAGGATGGTGAAAGTATCATCTACGTAGCGTTTCCAGATCTTAGGCTTGTAAGGTGCGGACTCTATTGCTTGTTCTTCAAATATCTCCATGTAGAGATTAGCAATAACCGCGGATACAGGGCTCCCCATGGCTGTGCCGTCTCGTTGTTCGTAAATCGATCCGTTGTACTGGAAGTACGTAGATCTTAATACGAAATTCAAGAGGTCCGCGATTTGAACTGGTGTAAGTGTCGTGCGGTCAGCCAGGCCTGCGTCGTTCTCCATTTTTTGTAGCGCGGCTTGTACGGCGCCCTCGATCGGTACGTTGGTAAACAGTGACTCTACGTCGAAAGACACCATGATCTCGTGGTCCTGGATCTCTTCACTGGCGATGGTGGAGGCGAAGTCAGTTGAGTTCTTCACTGTGAAGTTCGAGTTACCTGCAAGAGGAGATAATACGTTAGCCAAGAAAGCAGACAGGTCGTATGCAAAGGTGTTGACACACGACACAATTGGCCTAAGCGGTGTGTCGGCCTTGTGGATCTTCGGCAAACCATAGATCCTAGGTGGTTGTTTGTGTCGGGGTCTGATCTTATTATAAACCGCCTCTGATATCTGTCCACTCCGTTTCAGGGTTAGCAGCTTCTCAGATAGCTTCCGGGTCAAGCGGTCTGTCGGATCTTTGTTGAGCAGCTGGTACGGTCCGGAATCAATTAGCGCTGACATTTTCGCGTGGTATGTGTCAGCGTCCAGGATTACGCTGGCGCGTCCTTTGTCGGCCGGAAGGACCATGATGGAGTTGTCCTCTTTTAAGCTTTTAAGAGCCTCCTGCTGTTCCCTCGTGATGTTGGGCGTGGGTGGCTGTGCCTGTTGAAGGATGGTGTTGAAGGATCTCCTGACTGTGTCTGCTCGCTCCGCATCCAGTGGCCTGACTGCTGACTCAATCTTGGCGATGATCTCGGTGGCTGGGACGCTCGTAGGAGTCACGGCGAAATTTAGACCTTTCTTCAGTAAGGACACCTCAGCTTCGTTAAGGGTCCTGGATGACAAGTTGATAACCCACTTTGTTTTGTCAACAAAAGTTGTAGGAGAAACAGAAGACTGTTTCTCTCGCAAAAGTTTCTCAAACTTGCGCTGTTGACGGTCTTTGGTGGTATTAAAGACTCGCTGGGTAGTGGATTTAACCTTGTCGAGTACCTCTGCAGCGTCATCCGCAGAAAGAGCAGATTTTATGCTCTGTGCCGTTAATTCGGCTTCTTTCTTCGTATCTGCCTTGGCTCTCTGCGTCAGTCTGATTCTTTCCCTCAGGAATCTCATGGATGCTAGTTCAGCGACTCTGCGTGCGCCTCTGGTGGGAACTGGCGGCCGAACTTGCAGATCTCTTGGAACAATGTGGTTCTTAATACACCTCGTGAGAAAGGTGAGATGGTTGGTATAGCGTGCGAGCTTGCGTGAGCAACGCTCATGTCGACGAATCAACCTTAGGGCTGTGCACCCATATTTCTGGTCAATTTAAATCCACCGCCGTTTTACCTTATGTCCAAGGAGTTTCGGAGTCTCTCCGCCGCTGCCTAGAACAACAAGGCATTCGCACCGTCTTTAAGTCCGACACGACACTTCGGTCACACTTGGTGCGACCAAAGGACACCGTCAACCCGGCTAAACAGGATGGTGTTGTCTACAGGATTCCCTGTGAGTGCGGCAAAGTCTACATCGGAGAAACAGGGAGATCTATTCAGGAGAGGATCAAAGAACACGACAGGGATATACGACTCGCCCGTACCCAGACCTCCGCCGTTTCTGAACACACCCACGAGACCGGCCACTATCCTATCTGGAATGAGGTCAAGTTTATTGATCGAGATCCTCACTGGTACACACGTAGGGTCAAGGAAGCTATTCACATAAGACTTCAACCTAACAACATCAACAGGGACAGTGGAATTGAAATTCCTGAAGCATGGATACCCACGATCAAGAAATACAACAACAGGAGAACGGTACAACAGCGGATCACTGAGGGAACAGCTACTCGCCGGAACAATGGAACAATAGGAGGATCGAAATGCACCAATCACAGCCGACCTTTGTGATATAAATGATACGGTGCAATCAGTCGACCTTATCGCCTGAAGAAGACTAGCAGTAAGCAGTCGAAACGTCGCGATCTACATCTCAAGTGAGACAAGTGAGACAAAACGATAATGCACTCTATCATTGCATCTACCACGATGAATAACAACAACCTTTTCCTCGACATAGTCTAGACTTGTTGAAAGGCGCATTTACAAGAGCATTCGAACACAAGTCACTCTATAAGACCTAAAACTGCCCTGAAGAAGCTGTGATGCATGAGTTTAGCGTCAAAAAGAACAGATGACTAGCTTTCGACAGAGATTATGATCCTGAGAGAACACATGCCCTTGTCCCATGATAATCTTTTTCACTGTATTTTAAGCTTCGCGTCTCGCTGTCAAAGTTATTTTTTGTCGCGGTCCCATGATCGCGCAGTTTTGCCCAACGGGTCGCGTCCACCTAAATCCGAAATTGAAAATCTAGCGGGTTAAGAGAAAAAGATGAGTTAGTTTTTTTTTTTAAACTACCGCGCTGTTAGCATTGGAAAACAGTTTTAAAGCACTGGGCAGAAAAACTATCTTATAGCTGCTTATCCGAAGTTAAAATAGAAGTCGTGTCATTCCCATGCATGAATGATTTTTAAAACACAAAGCGCCATGATCGCCAAGACTTGTATTTCAAACCTACTCGAAAGAAAGTACTCAACTGATTGAAGCGAAAAGCATCTCTTTCTAAAGAAATTTCAAAGCGCAGGACAGCTAAAATATTTGTGTCTTATTTTTTAGAAATTTCGCTCCGAAAAATCCCGGTGCAAATTTTTGAATATTTATTTTCAAAGTTCTGTGTAATATTTTCCAAGGTTTGCAGGTCCACGGCGATAAAAGCCGCTTCTTCAAAACTGCCGTATCGTTTGGATCGAGAGAGGTCTCTTTGGAAAGTATTTTCAAAGCGCTGGACAGAATAATTGTCTTCTAGGTGTTCAGGGACTGATCAAAAAGTCTTGGGGGTGGGGGTTGGGCCGCAGCAGAGAGGGGGTGGGTCATGAGTTTTTTAGCCGCTGGTACGGCTTGGGTCGTTCAATTTTCAGCTTCTTATGGGGGTGGGTTATCCTATTTTATGACAAATAATTCAAGTCTTCAACTATTGGAACAGTTGGCCAGACGTTTAATTTTAATTTTGTGCGCTTCACCCCTCTTACTTTTTGGCCAGTCCCTTAGTCTAAGTTTACTTCGAAAATTAGTTTTGTCATTTCTCTGCATGACTGATTCACATTAGGCGCTATGGCTGCTGACAGGAATTGCGTTCTAACCGCCTCTAAAGTCGCTTCTCAAAAAGTACTGACGGATGAAAGCGAAATAGGTCTCTTTGGAAAGCTCTTGCAAAGCGCCGGACAGTTAGAATTTTTCGTCGTCTTTCCTTACGAATTGCGCTCTGAAAATCCATGCAGGAACAAGGTTTTTCATATTTTATTACCTACTAATTTAAACTTTGAATGTTATTACGTCATTTAAATTCGCCAATCAGGTGTGTTTCCTAAAATAGCCTCGCAGTTTGAGCACCGAGCTAAAATTAAAACGACTTACCTTTAAAACTAAAAGTAGAGAAAACTAGAGACCATAATGGCTGGTGCGTTGTACGACACAAGACCGCGTGAATGATTCTTGTAGACAAATCAATAAATAAATCAGCTCATGGCATATTGTGGCTAAACACTTCGTGTAAGCCACACAAAGAACATCTTCCATGTGTTTTCGGGAAAATAAGGGTTCATGTTACATGCCTTTTCGAGGAAAACAAAAGTATCAAAATACAAATGTTGGTCTGAAAAGCAAATTGTCACGTTTGCTACTTCAACGTATCACTAAATTTGAAATAAACGAAAATTAACGCCGGCAAATACCATCGCAAAATTTAAAAGCTGTCTTTGCAAACATTAATTTTAAGTTATTGTTGATTATGTCTTATCAAGGTGTCTGTCCGTTCATATTCTGCAAGGGGAAAAGCCCTAGGTACCAAGGTAAATACGAACCAGGAGTGAGCCGGGCAGGGATGAGGACCTGTGTGACTACTATGCCTGAGCTAAACATTAAACTCTGTACTGTCTGAGATTATCTCACTAGTTTGATCATTTCGTAGGAATACACGGTAGAGACATCAGTCTTGAAAGAAACTGAGGTGACAAAGTGTCTTGAAAGGGAATCAAGTCGACTGTCTGGATTAGCAAAGAAAAAAGCTGGACGTAGGGCGGAATAGAATATAAGCCAATGAAACCTTGCTCTAATAAATATGGCAACAAAGATCCGAGGAATGACACACCGATACAAGCGTTGTGGTCAGTTTGACCAGTTGTCAGCTTATAAGCAACATGAACGAACTCACATAGGAGAGAAGCCGTATTCTTGCAAGCATTGTAAGAAGTGCTTTAGTCACTCATCACATTGGAAGGAACATGAACGAACTCACACAGGAGAGAAACCGTATACATGCCAGCATTGTAAGAAGTGCTTTAGTCGGTCATCAGATTGTGTGAGACATGAACGAACTCACACAGGAGTAAAGCCGTATTCATGCAAGCATTGTAAGAAGTGCTTTTATCGGTCATCACATTGGAAGGAACATGAACGAACTCACACAGGAGAGAAACCGTATACATGCCAGCATTGTAAGAAGTGCTTTAGTCGGTCATCAGATTGTGTGAGACATGAACGAACTCACACAGGAGTAAAGCCGTATTCATGCAAGCATTGTAAGAAGTGCTTTTATCGGTCATCACATTGGAAGGAACATGAACGAACTCACACAGGAGAGAAACCGTATACATGCCAGCATTGTAAGAAGTGCTTTAGTCGGTCATCAGATTGTGTGAGACATGAACGAACTCACACTGGAGTGAAGCCGTATTCATGCAAGCATTGTAAGAAGTGCTTTAGTCGGTCATCAGATTGTGTGAGACATGAACGAACTCACACAGGAGTAAAGCCGTATTCATGCAAGCATTGTAAGAAGTGCTTTTATCGGTCATCACATTGGAAGGAACATGAACGAACTCACACAGGAGAGAAACCGTATACATGCCAGCATTGTAAGAAGTGCTTTAGTCGGTCATCAGATTGTGTGAGACATGAACGAACTCACACAGGAGTAAAGCCGTATTCATGCAAGCATTGTAAGAAGTGCTTTTATCGGTCATCACATTGGAAGGAACATGAACGAACTCACACAGGAGAGAAACCGTATACATGCCAGCATTGTAAGAAGTGCTTTAGTCGGTCATCAGATTGTGTGAGACATGAACGAACTCACACAGGAGTAAAGCCGTATTCATGCAAGCATTGTAAGAAGTGCTTTTATCGGTCATCAACTTGCAAGCAACATGAACAAACTCACATAGGAGTGAAGCCGTATTCATGCAAGCATTGCAAAAAGTGCTTTAGCCAATTAGGAAATTGCAAGCAACATGAACGAACTCACACTGGAGTGAAGCCGTATTCATGCAAGCATTGTAAGAAGTGCTTTGGTCGGTCATCAGATTGTGTGAGACATGAACGAACTCACACAGGAGAGAGGCCGTATTTATGCAAGCATTGTAAGAAGTGCTTTAGCCTGTCATCAAATTGCAAACGACATGAACAAAAGCACGCAGTAGACAGTTCGTTAAAACACAAGGAGCAAGATCAGTACCTAAAACTAAGAAAACACCAGGAGCCGTCAACAACTCGAGGTAGCAAAGAGTCTAGTGTGTTGGTTTCTTTGACTGAAAATAATTTAAGCCAAGTTGAAAGCCTCACCTGCTGGATTTGTCAGGAGGAATTTAGCAGTGAGACATGTCTCATCAAACATTACGATGATCATATGAGGTAAAACGACACTTATGTAAGCCTTATCAATGTTTAAGTTATAAAACTGTCTTCGCCTTTTTTCTCCGCGCTGTAGGTTCGCTAGGACATAATTTGTTCTGCTAACGTTAGTGTTGGAGGAAAGTCGATTAACTTTTGAAAACGCGAAATCGAGAGTGCTAATGGCGGTAGGAAATCGAACTTCTCTGAACCTGCAGCAAACCTGACTTCCTGAGAAGAGGCCTAGTATGTGATCTATTATCGCTGAAAGCAATCGAATTTAAGTTACAGTAACAAAATTTCAAGTTCAAGATGCACAAAGCGAGATGTAATGTAATTACTACACGTTAATTATCTTCAGAACTGACTGACTGGTTAGTTGGGAATCTCGTGTTGTCTTTACACGGTGATCTGTAAGCTCTTTTTCGTTTATCCCGCGGTTGGACTGAGTGTTTCTGGACAAAAGTTTAGTAAACCTGATTACTCTTTTTTTCAATTTTGTCATCAATATGTCAGGTGATCAAACTGGTGATAGCCTCCTACCCATACGATCTGTTTGTTCGTCACGCATTCTTCCAATCTTGCGTAACGATCCCAAAAGAGCAACTGCGTAGTGGCCGGGGCTAAACTGGTAATCGCTCTGACGGTATTTTTTAAGTCAGAGTGAAAATAATGTTGTTGCTATGAAATACGAGCCACCCACTATGCAAGGAGAAATACACAGACTTAATGTGGTTGAATGTCAGGGTCTCAAAGGACTCGTACCGAAAGATTTTATTGTATAGCTTTATAGTGAGAAGCCTTTGTTGTTTTATTTATCAATCCGTGGGAGGTTGCCTTATCTTAACTTGATAGTAGGGAGTTTAAGAAATCAGGACGCGACGTCGAGGACAACGTCGATTAAAAAATGATTTTATATTTTAAATACGAATCTTGCGATACTCTAAAATCATTTCACTTTGTTTCTTAGTGTCAAAACTATCAGGAAACTGAATCTGGGACAGGGCGAAACGTTTGAAATAAAAATTTTAAAAAAATATAGCCGTCGTTGTTCACGTTCCCTGGACAACGCAGAATTTGGTCATTTCAGGCATAGGACGGCAAGGAAATGTACCAAGAATTATACCGGTCATGCGCAGCCACTGTTCTACTCTTGTTAAACCTTTTGTTTAGCGACGTTGCCGTTGCCGTCGTCGTCTTGGGTTTCTTAAACTCCCTACTAGTGTCTGCTGAGTTTTGAAACTTAGAGAGTTAAGTTGTTAGTTTTGCAAGCAAATGTCATTGTCCGAGGTAACTTACTCACTGTAATTAACTTAATTTACTTGTCAATTGAATTGAAAAGTGCGTTATGTTGCACCGTGGATGAGTTATTTAGGAGCCAAAATATCGAATGAAAACTTTGTCCCTAAAGCTACGTTGTTTAGTATGTTTCTACATAAGAAGTGTTTTATGGGTTATTTGCATGTAATGGCAGTTTGGTTTATTCCTGGATTTAACTAGATCAGTTGGCTTTCACTGAAGATGAAAAGCGCTGTAATCCTTGAAATTTTAAAGTGGTCGATATTTGAACAGGCGATGCTAACACATTCTTTGTGACTACTACATTATATTTATCAGTTCGTTTTGTTGATGAGATATTTGTTATGACTAAAGCAATAAATACCAAGTTAGTGGTTGATATGATTAGTACGCGAATTGCAAATGATTATTTGATGTTTTTCTCTTATTTACCCCGAACATGCTCGGTCGAGAGATGGCTGTCACTCGAGCCGAAACACCTCGTTAATGGAATATATCTATAGAAGTCAAAGCGTAGCTTTGTTTTCCGCGCGGTGAAATGACGTACAAACGGAGCAACATGCAACATGCATGCTGCACATGGCTTGACTTTGGGATCAGCTGGCTCCGAAGTTTTTAGACTGTTGGTCGCCAAGTATTCTAGTTGTCTAATTTTTGTAGCCCTTTAGGCTATACCGTATATACTTCAACATTCACATTTTTGGTGGTCAAAACGTTTCAATGGATTAAGAGCGTATTTGCCTGTAATAGTTTCCAGTATTCGCAGGATGTGTTTGTTCTCGAGTTCCAGGCCATGTGCACACTTGTCATTCATATGTGTGCGGATTCGCAAGAGACGGCCGTATTGGGTATCAGCGTTTTCGAGCGTTTTGATGCGGATTACGAAAACGTTGCGGAAACGGTGGAGTGGATACGAAGCGCTATAGTGCACAATGTAATGGCCCCAGCATGGTTTTGGATCAGAAGCCAAAACCCGAGGAAGCATCATAGAAGTCCCCGCGTGAATAAGGAGTTAAATGATCTTGATCTTTTTACTCATGTTGATAAACCTTGGAAGTTAGAAAGAAATTCAACGACAAAAAGCGATTGTCATGAGGCATCGAGTCTAGCGCACGGTCAATTTTCCAGGCGTTCAGGTTAGTTAGTTGGGGCGCAGCGCGAAAAATGACTCTCTCGCTCCTTGCACCAACACACTCTCTCTCTTTTCTTCCAGGCTGCACCCCAACTAACTAAGCACCAGGAAGTGACTAACTGTGATTGAAATAGGGGTATCGAGTACTCGTAGATGTCGCTGAACAGTATTTAACACAGTCCAGTCCCCTCCCTGAAATGCTGCCAAACTGTCATCATTCCCAGAGTCATCGAGAGACTGGGGTCTAGTGTAATCACCATGATGGCGGCCTACATGTGATTTAAACAGTCGAAGACCTCGTCGCTGGTTTATAAAAGTAAGAGAGTCTCTCAGACTGCCTTTTTCATATTTAACTAAGCTATAGAACACGGCCTCACCTCTTTCCACCTTACTGAATACAGCAAAGATAGTGAGTATGCTGTGTAATATAGAATATACCATGGACGGTAGTTTTGCTGGAAGGTGGACCCAAAGTCTGTGCATTTTCTGTCCTCTTGTTTTCCCTATGACTTAAGGGAATAAAACTTGCAGTTACACAGAATCAGAGAAATACAATTGTCTTTTGGAAAAGCTATCAAATACATTGGTTGAAAATGTTTTGAACTGTTATAGTCACTATTGGTTTTATGCCATATATAATAAACTGTAAACCAGTTAATGTAGAAAAAGACTGGACTGCAGACTGCAGACCAGGGGTAAAATGCAGACTGCAGACTGCAGACATATCTCTTGTTATTTCCATTATCAAGTTCTCACGGTAAACAGGCTCACAGAGGTGTTATTCAGGGTAATCGAAGTGAAAGTGTGCACTCCTGGTAGCCTAATTCTTAGTGCTTTAGTTTGGTTAAACATTACTAAGGTTAGCCTGAATAATGCTTAGGCTAGCATGTTAATGGTAAGCTCATGATAACTGAAATGGTGAAGCCATATGGTCAGTGTAAAACAGACTGCGGGCTGCAGATTGCAGACTAGAGACCAGGGGGTGAAATGCAAACTGGGGTAAAAATGCAGACTGCGTCCAGGGGTAAAAGGCACACTGCAGACTAGAGAGGTTTTAAGTATATATAGTGTTATTTCCATCATTGAGTGCTAAATGTAACAAAGTTATTCAGGCTAATTGCTGTGAAAGTCTGCACTCTGGTTAGCCTGAATATCACTCCGGTTGAACTCAGCAACGCTCTGGTTAGCCTGTTTGTGATTAGCTCTCAATGATGAAGTCTGCATCTTACCCCTGGTCTGCAGTCTGCATTTTACCTCCGATCTGTAGTCTGTAGTCTACACTGTCTGCATTTTACATGAACGATTACGGTATGCAAATGTAACAGACTACAGACTTGAGCTTGGCCATAAGTTATATTATTACACATTGCCATTTCCTTTGCTGTCGCTATATATGAAAGATTTGGAAACCTCAAAATTTGTGATTCTTTGGTGTTTTCAGGTTAGCCCTTTTTTCTGATAATTTGTTTTCTGACAAAAACAACTATGTGTGGTTAATAAAGTGACACATAAACTATTTAAATAACTCTTTAAATTGTGGCAATGATGTGGAGTGGTGATGAGTGTTGTTGTTGCACTACATTTAGTTTCAGTTGTGACTCTGTAGTGAGCTTGCTATGAATAACTTACTTTGAAATTATGCTTATCACCAAAATCTCATAACTCAGGTATTGCTTCATGGTACAGAACAGGCTGAGTTATTACTGTATACCTGATTATGGTTGTTTGATCTACAATGACCAAAAGTGCTGAGTCAAACTTAGAAGTAAAATTATAGTTTTGAGTGTCTTGCAAAAATTGGTACCCCCTCCCCTCCCAACAAACAATGTTAATTTTTTGTTTCTAAGACTGTACAGAGCATGGCACCTACACAACATTGAACTGGGGGGAGAAGGAATCAGAGAGTTAATGTTATCAATTAGTCAATCAATCAATCAATCAATCAATCCAATCATTCAATCAATCAATCAATTTTTATTGTGCACTATTTACGGCATTAATTTACATCAGCATTATAAAATAAATATGAGAAGAGAAATATGTTGCATATAGCTATGGGAAAAATAAAAAATGTTCGTGTATGGTAACCAGAATAGCCATTGGCCTGCAAGCTGGTTGTCACCATGTTAAGGTAAATGCGGAGAACAAAAATACATTACGCAGGAATACATTACTGAAAATACATTAAATACAAGTGACTGCTATTATTAATTATATTTTAAGTATTTAAGAGGTGCTGCTTGTACAGCTTCTTAAAGGGAATATATCGAAAGTTTTTTAGCCTAAGAGGAACTGATTCCCAAATTATTGATGCACAGAACTGGAATACTGATTGTCCAGGTGTAGTTGATATTCTTGACCTATAGAGCTTGAGCTTCTGTAATTGGAGACATTACAAAACTAAATGAAGGGCTTTTCTTATATATTGCATGGAGGTTGCATTGTTTTCGGTATGGTGCGATTGCCAGTTGTTGATCAACATTAGCAAAATACTGGTTGAACTGCTCACAGATATCAGCTCTATTTCTTACTGTTCTTGACGGGGTAATAAAGCCTGTTGGCTTATGTTTTATTAAAGTGCCAATTAATTTCCAGGTGGTTTGAGGATATTTTTGCACAAGTCAAAATCTTTACTGAAGTAGGATTTTTCGCTGGCTGCTTTTATCTGATTGAGCTTTATATTCAGAAATTTTATCTTTGTCAGCTGAGAGGAAGTGTGTCATACATTATTTGTTTAGCCTGCATTGATTTGAGCATTACATTTGATATTCATGGCTTTCATAGCTGCTTTTGCTTATTTCTGGATGCTGTTTTTTATTGGCACATGTTTGTCAACTACAGGTTTTATAGCTCCAATTATATAGTTTGTCAGATCATTGATATCAGTGTTCCCATTTATAATAGCATTCCAGTCGATTGCACTAATATCTTGCTTAATATATAATTCTTGGCTGAAGAGACTATAATCCTTAATTGAGTTCATTTTCTCTTGTTTTATTTTTAGGATTATTTACCGACACGCCTTCGAAGCTGATTTCCGTCTCGTAAACAGTCGATGCCATTTTTAGCGATCGATGCTATCATTTGTAACCAAGCCTTTCAGAATGGACGATGCTATATTTGCTTTAGTTTGGGCCTGGACAAGGTAGAAACTGGTTATAATTTGTTGATGGAGTGAAACGCATTCACGAAATGCTTAGTATTTCACATTCACACTGGTTTGCTTGCGATTAGCTTTTTTTTAATGGTTGGGGCAACTCTGTTATTAAAAGTTAAGAAAGTCACGTTTTATAATTAAGTTTTTGCGGAGATTTGGCGGATCAACCTGGTACAACAACAACAACAATCTTTATTTCGTGCCCAGAACAATTTTACAATAAAAATAAATACATGCAATGTGAAAAAATAACAATGAAAAACAGAGCACAGCCACTTAGAAATAGCTAAGGCTAATCGAGTTAAGTGGCTGGGCCAAGCGGAAAAAATATTGCAATAAAGTTACAGAATATATGAAAAAAAAAAAAAAAAAAAACAGGACAAAAATTTGGTAGAGTAGTTGTATAAGAGGGACGTCAGGAAACAAAGGTTCTGGGTTCAATACTGGGTGGTTACTTACAAATTTTCTTTTTTCTTTAATTTAGTAGACAAAAAATCGTTAATAATTGAAAGATATTTCTAAGTGTCGCGAAAATGGCATTGACCGTTTACGAGACGGACAACTGCGTCTAAGAAGCGAAATATGCTTGCTGGTGATCTGGGATGTCAACCAGACCAATACTAGAAATGTTTTGGACAGACGTGTTAGTATATATGTGGTCAATGAGTGTTGCAGTATGAGTAGTAATTTTGGTGGGTTTGGTAATCACAGGAAGAAAACTGAATAAAACAAGTCTAAGTAATCTTCAGTCTGTTGGTGACTGGTGCATCTCAGAACATCGTTATGCATATCACCAAGGATTCATATTTCATATTTTCTCGCTTCCTATCGATGATTCCCTCGAGTTGCACTTTAAATTTAAGTTAAGTGGCAATAGGTACAACCAATTAGAATATGTTTTCCCATTACATGGATGAATTTGAGCGCAGCAGGTTTCAACTAGGTAAATGTCAATGCTCTTGTAAATAGCAGCAGGATGAGCCAGTGTGATGAAAATTATAGAGGGTTGTACAGGAGGAGGGGGGTGGGGGGGAGGTCTCTGGCACGTTTCACGAACGGAAAAAAAATAGAGGATCACGGAGATAAAACTTTCATTTTTCCCGAGTCCCGGGTAACGCAAAACCTTCAGGTCACGAGTCACGAGGCATAATTTCCTAAATTCACGTTTCACGGAAAATAAAATCAGCTAATCACGCATCACGAGAATATCCCTGTACGACCCTCATTATAGTTGGGATGTCTATATTGGTTGTAGAGTTTGGATTTAGTTTTGTTTCTTTGAGTGCAAGAATATCTGACTTTTTGTCCAGAGAGTACAACATATCATCTAATAGAGACATGTTCTTCGGCAGACTTCTTATGTTTAAGTGTAGCATAATGAGATAGCTTTAGGCCCAGCATTATTTAAAATATAATTCATCTTAGAAATTGTAAAATAATCAGATTATGGAGAGGTAAGCATAAAGTCTGGGTCAGTCTCATCATATTTGTCTGGATTAGGCATCATATTATAAAGATCTATGACTATGTATTGATCGATTTGATACGACCATGAGCCATTTGAGAGGCGCGGTGGCCTCATGGTTAGTATGCTCGTCTGCAGATGGAGCGGTCTGGGTTCGAGCTCTGGCCGGGGGACATTGAGTTGTGCTTTTGGGCAAGACGCTTTACCCTCACAGTGCCTCTCTCCACCCAGGTGTATAAATGGGTACCGGTGACCTTTATGAGGGGTAGCCCTGCGATGGACTAGCATCCAATCCAGCGGGGAGTAGAAATACTCCTAGTCGCTTCATGCTACAAATTAGAAACCGGAATAAGCATCGGCCTGATGGGCCTCTTGGATCACATACAGACTTAGCCTTTTATGAGCCATTTACGAAAATAAATTCATTATCACTTCTTTTGCGTTCTACAGTCTTGAGCTGTTATTGTCGTACTATGACCAGTTGATCAGTGATACGCCGAAAAATTGAGTGACCTAGCCTTGGTATTTTCTCGTTCCCAATTTTACACTTGGATAAAGAAAGCAACTGAGAGAGTGACAGGCAACTGTTTTGCCCAAACACATAACACAATGATTTCAGCCCGGGCTTGAACCCAGACTGCTTGATCCATAGTCCAGCTCACTTATCATTAGACCACCATGCAACCCACATCAAAAACGTTTTCTTTTGATTTCAGGCCTTTGGTTCTCAACTTTTAAGCACAGTATCTTTGAATCGGTGTTGTTATAAATAATGGTAATTGAACTGAGTGGAGTGCAATTTGGTCTGAAATCATACGCGTGATTTCAAAATCGAACGAGCGCATAGCGCGAGTTCGATTTTAAATCACAAGTATGATTTCAGACCAAAATTGCACGACCCGAAGTTCAATTGCCACTTTATTAAATTCATTTTGAAATCGCACAATTTTATCACCTTAAATTTAGATTTTTGTTGTACTGTTTCAGTAGCCGGTTTGTTAAAAAAAGCGGAACCGGAAACGCCTTTACGTCTCATTTAGTATGCAAAACGATGTCATGTGACGAACACTTATTCGAGCATGACAAAGAAACAAGTAGTTCAGAACGAAAATAATGTCCTTCAGGGATAAAAGTTCAATTCTCGTCACCTGAATCAATTATGGAAGGCCTTCCTTTCTTCTGTGGTCGAGGCTGAGATTTTCATTGTCTTTGGAGGAGGAATTTAGAGGTGCATATCCTGTGTAATTCTGCGATCGATTTCTTTTGAGTTGTGAAACTCCCTCGAGTGCACTATGCCCAGTGGATAGTACGTTTTTTCCTTTTAAATACCGTTCAATGGCATGATTTTAAGGGAGTCCAGCTCGTTATCATCTCCGTTTCTTTCTGTGACCTCGGCGTAGGACTCAATACTCAGGACCTTATCAAATTCTTTCGGCTACATTTGTTTTAAGATATTTCCAAGATGGCGGGACTGGCATGGGCTTCGCAAGACGTTCATTCATTCACTATTTTGTGCAGTGTGGCATATTTTGACTATGTTTATTCACAGCGACAGAGTTGAGCTCTTTTGTTGCTTCGATTGAAACTACCGGAAACCTGGAAATATCTACCTTGAGATGGCTCTGAATTTGTTGTTGTGTGGTTTTCATTTGTTTATGTTTTACTGGACTCGGTATCATACGGATCTTGAGCAGATGTTGAAGAAAAATCGCCAAAATAGTTGTCAAAATGGACAATGAAAGTTGGAAACTTCAATTAAAGTAGGTCTTCAGCCTGAAGGAGCTCATAATCGTCATTCAGAAACTGTAATTAATTAAATTCGTCAATTTTTTTGGGAAAAAACTACAATAACAACAATGTTTTGGCAATAATAGTTGCATAATTCTCCACACAGTGGCCTTTTGCCTTTCATTTTTCTGAAATTTTATCGATTACTTTAAACTAATCTTGAAATCTGATTGGTTGTTTTGTTTTACTGTCCCATTCTCATTGGCTGAGAAAATGATGCGATTTAGAGCAAACAATAGTGCGATTCGTGAATAAATCGCACCACTGAGAGCCAATCAGATTGCAAGGATAACCAGTGATTTCAAAATGGATTTAATAAATGTAATTATCAGTCATTTATGGAGATGCTTGATTCATCTATTTCTTAGTCTAGACTTAGTCTAGACTTGTTGGAAGGCGTATTTACAAGAGCATTATTCGAACACAAGTCACTCTACGAGACCTAAAGCTGCCCTGAAGAAGCTGTGATTTACGAGTTTAGCGCCCAAACGAACGTAAGACTAGCTTTCGACAGGAGATTATGATCCTGAATGAACACATCCCCCTGCCCCATAATAATCTTTTTCAATTTATTTTAAGCCTCGCGTCACGCTGTTAAAGTGTTTTTTTAGTCGCGGTCACATGATCGCGCAGCCAATGCCCAATGGGTCGCGTCCACCTAAATCCGAAATTGAAAATCGAGCGGGTTAAGAGAAAAAGATGAGTCAGTTTTATACTACTGCTCTGTTAGGATCGGAAATCATTTTTAAAGCGCTGGGCAGAAAAATTATCTTATAGGTGCTTCTCCAAAGTTAAAATAGAAGTCGTGTCATTCTTGTACATGAATGATTTTTAAAACGCAAAGCGTTTTGATCGCCAAGACTCGTATTTCAAACCTACTCGAAAGAAAGTACTCAACTTATGAAAGCGAAAAGCATCTCTTTCTAAAGACATTTCAATGCGCAGGACAGCTAAAATATTTGTTTCTCGTTTGTTAGAACTTTCGCTCCGAAAAATCCCGGTGCAAATTTTGAATATTTATTTTCAAAGTTCTGTGTAATATTTTCCAAGGTTTGCAGGTCCACGGCGATAAAAGCTGTTTCTCCGGAACTGCCGCATCGTTTGGATCGAGAGAGGTCTCTTTGGAAAGCAGTTTTAAAGCGCTGGGCAGAAAAATTATCTTCCATATGTTCAGGGACTGGTCAAAAAGTCTCGGCCTGGGCGGAGGGCCGGCCCGGGGAGGAGGGGGGGGGGGGTTGAGCCGTAGTAGAGAGGGGGTGGGTCATGAGGTTTTTAGCCGCTGGTACTGCGTGGGTCGCTCTAAAGTCGTTTCTCGAAAAATACTAATGGATTAAAGCGAAACGGATAGCTTTGGAAAGCTCTTTCAAAGCACTGGGAAGTTGGAATTTTTCGTCTTCTTTCCTTACGAATGGCGCTCTGAAAATCCATGCAGGAGCAAGGTTTTGCATATTCGATTAACTACTAAATTAAACCTTCACTGTTATTACGTCATTTAAATTTGCCAATCAGGTGTGTTTCCTAAAATAGCTTCGTAGTTTGACCACCGAGCTAAAATTAGATTGAAAAAGATTATCATTATAAGAGGCCCAGTCTTGTTTTTAAATTTGGCAAAAAAAATAATAATAATAATAATAAAATAAGCAACAAAATACGTTTCACCTTGAAATTACACATGCCCCAACTTTTTACTTTTATAACTTTTTACTTATTGTAACTTTGTATTGTTCATACTTTGTACTATACTTAGTTATTTTATAATTACTCGTAGATTTTTAGCACAGAGGGCCACTAGTTTATCAGTTTATACTGTCATGAGTCACCCTCTGTAAATTAAGTTGATTGATTGATTGATTGATTGAGGCACACTAAGAATGATACTAAAGACCATTAAGGCTTACAATCAGAAAATGCCTAGGAACGCAAGGCATGAAGGTGTAATTTTTGATGTTTGTTTAATTAATTAACATGAATTAATTAATTAGTCTTGAGGCAATTAAGTGGTTGACAAGGGGTAGGTGCCTGTGTGTGCTACATAAAAACGTGTAACACCTACCTTACTTTGTAGAAAACATCACAAAGCTGTATATTTGTTTAAGAAAACCTCTCGCTTTCCTTGTGGTTCTATTTTCTTTGGAACAAAACTATTTTTTCTAAATGCATGCGCGGATCAATTAGCGGGCCGACTATATATTAGATTTCATTCGAGATCACATTGCACAAATGAGCTATGGTAGAACCCAACATGTAAGACGCATGCGCTCTAGCGTCGTTAGCTTGATGCACTCTTTTTTCATCCCCAGAGCCACGTGGTTTTTTATAGTTCATGTGATATGACCGAGGACAGCAGTGATTTTTTCGGTAACGTCACCTCTCCCTTTTCAGTGCAAAGAACGCTACTGTGACAGCGTATCTTTCAGAATTACCCCCAGCTCGGTTCAACAAATATCATCTGCTGTTATCAAACTACACTAGTGTGTTTGCCAGGGTTCAAATTAAGGATGGACACGTTTTGCTTCTCCTTAGCGGCTTGTTTAGTTCTCTTTTTACTGTCTCCATGAAAGACACCAAAGAGTTCATATCCAGCCAAACTTTCCTGATTTAGTAGCATTAAGACTTGTCAAACTGTAAATTTGTGACAAAACAAGCTAGGAAAGTGTTCAAATATTGCTGTAGACTGCGGGGCACGTAATGAAAGCGCAAATTAATTTAATCACTCTTTGAAGCGTCTCGTTCACCGATGCAGGATACAATCTTGGTTAACTGAGTAGCGCTGGCCTTCAATATTACTTGTTGAAACCCTAACGTTTCTCAGTTGCTTTAATCAATATCATTGAGTATAAATTTTAAGTGGTTTTATTATTTTCACAAAGGTGGCAACTGAACAAGAACGTGGTTCCATGACTACAAGTGTATTTGATAATTAAATTACCTCTTGTTTATCGGTGAAGAGAAAATGTGCGTAATCGTCCCTCTTTTATTCCCTCATAAGATATTTGACTGTCTTCCATTTATCTCCAGCAGTTAAAAAAAGCACATCTTTCATGGGTTTTTTGAGAAGATATGGGTTTCATGTTACATACCTTTACGAGGAAAACAAAAGTATCAAAATACAAAGGTTAACCTGAAAAGTAAAATTGTCACATTTGCTGCTTCAACGTATTAGTAAATTTCAAATGAACCAAAATCAAAGCAAATACCAGAACAAAATTTGAAAGCTGTCTTTGCAAACAGTAATTGTAAGTTATTGTTGATTATGTCTTATCAAGGTGTCTGTCCGTTCATATTCTGTAAGGGGAAAAGCCCTAGGTACTAAGGTAAATACGAAGTGGGAGTTAGCCGGGTAGGGATGATGACCTGTGTGACTACTATGCCTCAGCTAGACATTGAACTCTGCACTATCTGAGTTTTTCTCACTAGTTTGATCATTTCGTCAGGAATATACGGTAGAGACATCAGTCGTGATAGAAAAGCTGACAGAGTGTTTTGAAAGGGAATCAAGTCGACTGTCTGGAGTAGCAAAGAAAGAAGCTGGACGTAGGGCGGCATAGAATTTAAGGCAATCCAAACCTACTCTAATAAATATGGCAACAAAGATCCGAGGGAAGGCACACGAATGCAAGCATTGTGGTCAGTTGTTTGACCAGTTGTCAGTTTACAAGCAACGTGAACGAACTCACACAGGAGAGAAGCCGTATTCATGCAAGCATTGTAAAAGGTGCTTTAGCCAATTAGGAAATTGCAAACAAGATGAACGAACTCACACAGGAGAGAAACCGTATACATGCAAGCATTGTAAGAAGTGCTTTAGCCAGTCATCAGATTGCAAGAAACATGAACGAACTCACACAGGACAGAAACCGTATACATGCCAGCATTGTAAGAAGTGCTTTAGCGTGTTATCAAATTGCAAGCGACATGAACGAATTCACACTGGAGTGAAGCCGTATTCATGCAAGCATTGTAAAAGGTGCTTTAGCCAATTAGGAAATTGCAAACAACATGAACGAACTCACACAGGAGAGAAACCGTATACATGCAAGCATTGTAAGAAGTGCTTTTGTCGGTCATCAGAACTCAAGCAACAGGAACAAACTCACACAGGAGAGAAACTGTATACATGCCAGCATTGTAATAAGTGCTTTGGCCAATCATCAACTTGCAAGCAACATGAACGAACTCATACTGGAGTGAAGCCGTATTCATGCAAGCATTGTTAGAAGGGCTTTAGCCATTTAGGAAATTGCAAGCAACATGAACGAACTCACACAGGAGTGAAGCCGTATTCATGCAAACATTGTAAAAAGTCCTTTACCGTCTCATCACATTGCAAGCAACATGAACGAACTCACACAGGAGAGAAACCGTATACATGCCAACATTGTAAAAAGGGCTTTACCCAGACATCGGCTTGCAAGCAGCATGAACGAACCCACACAGGAGTTAAGCCGTTTTCATGCAAGCATTGTAAAATGTTCTTTAGCCAGTCATCAAATTGCAAGCGACATGAAGAAAAACACGCAGCAGACAGTTCGTTAAAACTCAAGCAGCAAGATCAGCACCTAAAACTAAGAAAACACCAGGAGCCGTCAACAACTCGAGGTAGCAAAGAGTCTAGTTTGTTGGCTTCTTTGACTGAAAATAATTTAAGCCAAGTTGAAAGCCTCACCTGTTGGATTTGTCAGGAGGAATTTAGCAGTGAGACATGTCTCATCAAACATTACGATTAACATATGCGATTAAAATGACGTGTATGTAAACCTTGTCATTCTATTCTATTGTATATTTTGGCTTTGTTTCCTCCTCGTTGTAGATTCACTTGGACGCAATTTGTTTTGTTGAAGTTAGTTAAAGTTAGTTAAAGTTAGTTCAAATTTCGACGATAGAAACTTGGAACTTCTCTTTACCTGTAGCAAACCTGTATCATAACGATAACAATAACAATAACAATAACAATAACAATAACAATAACAATAACAATAACAATAACAATAACAATAACAATAACAATAACAATAACAATAACAATAACAATAACAATAACAATAACAATAACAATAACAATAACAATAACAACAATAACAACAATAACAATAACAATAACAACAACAACAACAACAATAACTTTAACAATAACAATAACAATAATAATAATAATAATAATAATAAAGTGTTTGGGGCGCAGTTAGGTGTTTTGGGCCTCTTGTATTATACCTGTATGTAATGCTTTCAGTTAAAAGAAGCTTAATGCACAAAGCTAGATCCAATGTAGTAATTACTATGCCACTGAATATCTCATTTCTCACTTGTATTTTCTTGGTATACACATGGCAGGAGCCTTTAATTTTAAGTACTTTTATTGTTAGCACCACAGGTGCAAAACAAATAAGAACGTAACTATTTGAAATTTGCGTTTCCATTTCTTCATCAGTTACTTAACTTTCTTCCAGTTATCTCAAGCGGAAAAATACCAAGGAGATCGTCCGTGTTTTTTCGAGAAAAGAAGGCGTGAAAAGTAAAATTTTCCGGTTTGTTACTTCAACGTATTTTATATTTAAAATGAACGAAAACCAACGTAAAACACCACAGTAACATTCAAAACTGTCTTTTCAATAGGCCAATTACGATATATAAGGTAAGGTAAGGTAGTTCTATTTTAAGTCGTAAACATGGGGAGTGGTTGCCCAATCTCCTGAGCCATGGCTCATGACAACAACGCACGACTATTTACAATAACATTACCACTTACAATTACTATATTCTCTAAGATAAATTCAGAATTAAAATATAAAATATTCCTAAGAGCACGGCTATTTAAACTATTTAATATATGAAAATCCTAACCTGGCTTCGAGGCTTTTGGAAAAAAAAAACAAAGGAAGTTAATTGAGCCCATCTCTCATCTTCGATACGATTTTTTTTGTTTTATTCCCCTAAGCCTCGAGACCAAGTTAGAATTTTAATATAGCGAAATTGGCCTTTAGGTAATTGTAACTTATTTTTGGACCTTGAATGAAAATATACACATAAAACATTCGCACTGCTTAGTTTAAGGCCCGTCCGCACTACTCCAAGGAAATTTGCAGACGGCGTTTTCACTCCGAAAACCACTTCAAATGTTTTTTGTCAACGCTACACCGAAAAAAAAATTGAAAACGCAACAATCACTGGCGACAGAAGCGCTTGAGTGTATCCCTGAGGGTTCGCGTTGAATATAAACCCGGGATGAACGGCAGGGGTGACGACTCGCACTATCCGAGATTGCCTCACCAGCTTTTTTAGCAACTATTTTAGGGGAATCTTTTTGGGGACTTTTTGGCAGGCACAGGCACTTTCCCACTTATCCCCCAACGCTCAATTCACCACTCGTCTATTACTTCATACCCCTATTGCTCCTAATCTAATCAGATGCGAAAAAATATGATAGAGTCATGGACATGAATCGAAATTGCATCGATCAGTATGTCAGATCAGAGCGGCAGGTCTATTCTTGAGATGAGGGGCAGGTGGTGGAGGAGAGAGGTTAGGGGTGAGGGGTAGTTGGTGAGTTGTAGGGGTTGATCGATGTAAAGTTAGGGTTTGGAGGTTAGGACTGGGTGCGAGGCGTTGGGATTGAAGTGTGTGTGTGAATCATAGGGGATAAAGGTTTAGAAACGAAGTGGCTGGTGAGTTCGGGATTGCGGCAGGGTTGTGGAACAGTGGGGAAATGAGATGGGAGACGGGTGGTGAATGGGCAGAGGGGGATAGAAGATGACAAGTGGAGGGAATATAGGAACGGACTTCATCTAAACTTACCGTCACCTCCCAAGTGCCTCTGAAACAAATGTTTCCAGTTTCCCCAGGCTCGAAACATGTTTCCCAAGCAAAACAGTCGATTGTGTTTCTTCGACAAAAACATTGCTTATTTTTTGGCCACGCGATTACTTCTGGCTGACATCTGGTCGACAATGCAACTCTCCCCCCTCCCCCACCCATCCCCGCCACGCAACCTAACGTCCTAGGTGGGTAGTATGAAAACTTTTCTGGGTCGTGAAGAGTCTGGGCCCGAGTGCAAGCTGGTGTAATGATCGTAAATATGGCGGTGCCTGTGTGGTTTGTTGCGGAAGTCGTCGCTGGTTTTCAAGGTAAGAGAGTCTACAAGAATGCTTTTCTCTCGTCTAGCGAAACTATCGATTGTGAAAAAAATGAAATAAATAGTGTCTGCGTTTTGCAGTGAAGAATAGGGTAGACAGTAGTTCGTGAGCTTATGTGAGGTGGACATTCTGCAGCTTTCTGACGCATTCGACGATCTGTAATCACTTTTTCCGCGAACTAGAAGCTACTAGACGTTTTGAAAAACACAGAAGGACGATCATCGATCGTTCTTGGTATTGGCCTTTAAATACATTGATAAAATCTTTTGAAATATTTTTAATGACTCCTACTAATTTGTCATGTTGTATTGTCAACAATAATGGAAGCTTATCAGTGTTTACACCAGGCGTGGTCAATCGATATACCGATAATCGATATGAATCGATAACAACCGAGGTCAATCGAAGATTGATATCGATTGCCAGTGGCAATCAAAGAAAAAAATTGCTGAGTTCGATTATTAATTATGGATTGCCAATAGTTAACAATCATTCCACGAGTACATGTAGATAGCCAATAGGCGCGTAGTGTTGAGTGGGCTACAATAATCTCATATCCAACAAGCGCAAATGGAATAATTGTTTAATTGAAAACGCCCAGAAATTTATTTAATTTAGAAAACTAGACTAAGATAAAAATGAAAATGTACCAAAAAGTCATGCCTATGCTTACCATATTTGTAGAGCATGGTATAAGGACTCATAACCCATGATGGCTCAGCCAGTGAAAACTCTCAAATAGCATTATCCAAGGCAACGATCCAGTTTTTAATAATAATTGATAGTGATTGATTCATCGATTGGTATAGATTATTATCGATTGTTATCCAAAATTAGTTTTGTCCTTTTAAGAGTTACACTGATAAAATGTTTGACAAAATTTGTCTGAAATGGTCTTGTTGAGTCATTTTATCATACAATGTAGCCTGCATATCAAATAACCAAAACATTTCATAAGCTTTACATGTTTTCATCATGCCAAGATCCTGCTTTAGACCACAGAAGGCCTGGCCCCTGTTGTTTAAAAGGTACATCATGCTATCAACCAGGTAAATCGCTATCCACTGGATAGCGATTTATCTGGTGGATAGCGTCATGTAGACTTTGAACAACTGGGGCCTGGAGAAGAGATCACTCCACCTAGCAGTAGGTAGAATTTGGTTCTTAGTTTTTAAAAATTGTCAAAAATCCTGAAGATGAACCCCTGTCTTGAGGTTTTCCAGGTATTATTTTACACAATAACAACACCATCTTTGAATAGTGCGGATGGTTATTTTTTTCAATCGATAACAATCAGTATTCCCAAAGGCAGGAATTATCAATTCTTATCGATTTTTGCCTATCAATAGCAATCGATAAATAATTTTTTTGTAAATTCGGTCATTATGACTTGCCAGTATCAATCGATAGCAATTGGTGATTGATATTGATTGAACTGATTGATTTCCAGTATCAATTTTTATTGGTTGACTATGCCTGGGTTTGTAATATAGCAGTAAGCACTTTTCTCTGATAATTTTAGTGCCGTATGTTTCTGACAACAACAACAACTATGTATGGTTGATAACGTGTTGCATAAACTACTCAAATAACAGCTCAAATTGTTGCACAAATATGGAGTAATAATGAAGCACCAGCTGGAAAACACTGAATTTTTTAACTGCACATACTGCAAGCTTAAATTGTTTGTAATACAGTGTCACCCAAACCACATCATGAAAGCTAACAGCAAGCAAACCGCAGGCAAACCCTAGTGGAACTTAAACCTCAAGCAAACCAGGGTGGAACTAACTGCAAGCAAACATGAGTGGACCTAACTGCAGGAAAACCAGAAACATGTTAGGTCTCTTTCATTGTTACTTTAAGTAAAAAGTCACGAAATGTCACATAAGGTCTGAGTTGGGTCCACTCATTTGTATGTAAGTATACACTGGCTACTATAAAAACTGAGTAGTAATCTAATCTGTAGAGACAAATTAAAGTTACAGTAGACATAAATTTATTCACTACAAGTTGATATAATAATAACTAAATAATTAATAAATAAATAATTTAGTGTGACCATTTAAAACAAAAGTAAAATGTCAAGTTTGCCCTCAAGCCTGTTGACCAAGCAGGTAAACACAAATCTTGTATTTCCTTTGCTAGAGGCAGTTAGGAGTATTTCTACTTCCCTATGGTTGAGACTTTTATACATTTTCAAATAGTAATGGTAATGATAATGATGATGATGATGATAGTAATAATAATAATAATAATATTTATGCAGAGAGTTATTAGAGTACATTTATAAGTAAAAATACAAAAGGTCTAAAAGGTAAAAATGCAGTAAGAAAATTGTCACATGGCCAAAAAATATATAAACGAAGTATGCATCTACACCTAACACTTATCATCTAATTAAAATGACTCAATCAACTGAATCACAGCCACATAAATTAGCAAGAATGATTTCTGGATGTTTTAAATAACACTTTTATGCAATTTAAGAGAAAACTGAAAAACGATTGGCCTGGATAAAGAAAAGAACCGTTAGACTGAGAGGAAACTGTTTTAGCCAAACACATATCACGATGATCTCAACCAGTGTCTATTTCAGAGCTGAACAAAGAGTTTCCAGCAATCTGATTGGTCGAGCGATCCTTTTTATGACGTTACATAAACCGCGCTAGGCGTTTTATATAACATTTTCGAAGCCTGGTACCGGCGTCGACAAAATCTGGATCGGACCGGATCACGGATCGGATCACAGATCGGATCACGGACCGGATCACGGATCGGATCAAGGAAAAAAATTCAAAATTTTGTCGAGCAAATTGCACTAGAGTGACTATTCTCACTGGGGCCAGCTCGTACAAACGCCCCAAATCTCTCCGGGATTCAAGGATAAAAATCCCCGCGCGCTCGTAGTCTCCTGGGTGTTCTGTTTCACACAGGTTTTGTATAAATAGGCCTGTTTTGGCCTGTTTAATTCTCTTTTCGTTAAACGTTCGCCAGTCGTTAGCTTGGCGTCCCTCCCAATCATGTCTTCATATCTTTCTCCGCAGTTCAACTATATGATATTTCGTATACTCACTTGCATCAAAGGTAAACTGTCATAAAACGAGTCAGCATGGTAATAATAGGACGAACGTATGAATAGAAACAAAAACTAAAAACACTAGAAAATTAAACACCTGATGATTTCAAACAATTTCCGTTTTTGAGACAAGTCTATACTTTTACAAGATATGAGTTTGGAATACGATATTTCGTACTGGAATAAAACGAAGCCATTTGTATTTCAAGGAAATATAGCTGTTTTACAAACAATTATAGGAATAACATCAATAGTGTGAACGATAACGCAACCCAAGAATAAACAACATTTTAGGAGTCACGTCACGACTTTTAGAGTCATTTTTAGGGTCGTAAAGAGTTGCCTTCAAATAGAATAAAACCTTAACTATAACGCCAACTGTAACGCTCACATCTGACACGAAAATGTAGCCGAGAATTAGCCACTGATACTAACAACAATTTTAAAAAACTGGGAGGTTCACCCAAGCTTCGAGCCAACTAACGTTCAAATATAACTACATCTGCCTGTTCATTACAATTTAAATTCGTCGTAATTTAGGCGCTTATGTGGCTTTTTAAATGACCTCTTGTCATTCTCTGTAATTAACGTGTCATTGCGTCAAATTCGGGATTCTTATTTTCATTTAACATATTTTAGTTTTCCACTTTTATTTTTTATTTATTATTATCTTATAAATGATTTGATTTTTTGGGGGGGATTTTTTTTTCTTTAAAACTTTTTTTTTCTGTGATCCGATCCGTGATCCGATCCATGATCCGATCCATGATCCGATCCGTGATCCGATCCTTGATCCGGTCCGATCCCGGTTTTGTCGACGCCGGCCGGCTACTAAGCTCGCCACCTTTGCCATCCCGGCAAGTAAACATGGCGGATAGTTGGTGAATGAATTTTCCATTTGATCTATTCGAAAGACATCACTAAGCCCAGGATATTTGAAAGGGTGGAGAATTTTCAAAATGACTGCTGTCATCCTTGGACCAAAAATCCTTTCAAGAACTCGTGTTGAAGGCAGTTAAGAACCGTAGACGCAGTGGCTATGTTGATTGCCAGCAGGTCAGATCGATTGACCGAAATCTGCTTTTCTCCAAACTAAAGTTACTCATTTTGAGACGATTATGACAACTGTGGATGAAGTCAGCAGCGATAAAACAAAGGTACCGGATGAATTTATTTTTCGTAGTGTTTTGCTTGTTTGTTTTACTGCCGAACTCGATAAGTAAACTGATTCACAATCGATGTAAGCTTGCATGTAGGCTTCTTATTAACACTATACGGCTGCATACGTGTATGCAAACGAAGAATTGGGTCCCTGTTTTTATGTTTTAGTCCGTATTCTTTGTTGTTCAGCTCTGAAATTATACTAAAACAATTATTCGCCTCAGGCTCAGTGAATATTGTCGAATAATTGTTAAATATAACACGTTAATTTCGCGGCCAGGGTAAGTGTCCGTTTAATAGAGGGTGTCCTCTTAATTGGGGTCCGCTTAACGACGGTGCAAACTTTTGTTAGTGCGCACACGTTCCGCGCATCACGCAAGGCATTGTTTAAGCGCTACGCGCGCGCTGGGTTGACATTGACGCAATCAACTTCGCCACCAAGTACACGACTAAAATGAAGCAAAATTTTCCTACTGTGACCACATCAAGTTTAATGTACCTGTGCTTAAACCAGGAATACCAGAATAGCAGCATACCACTAACTGTTAACGTCTTCCAGCTGAAAAACTAGCTGTTATCTGTCGAAAATTATACTGAAATCCAACTGTAAACATGTACCTGCAGATGGCGTAGTGCGCGCGCAAAACAAGTGCGAGATACGCAAATGTTTTACTTACTGGGGAGGTGACAGGAAAAAATGTAACGGGCACCGTAAAAGTTTTCAAAAAAGATGAATAACTTTATAAAACGCGTGGTTGCCCATACATTTTATGTTATGAAATGGAAGTGGTGAGCCTATTCAACACGTGATTAGTTTCTGGTTGTGAGCAAAAGGAATTTAGACTGTATTTTAGCTGAACCAGAGGAAGGCTGTCGGAGACGCCAAAAGCGCTGTTGCAACGATTTTGTTATTGAAAACATACCAAAAATGGTTTTTATGTTACCATTTACCATGCAGTTTTAAGATCTTTATAAATGTGTTTGCTTTTCTGTATGTAGAGGCAGCTTGTAAGGAAATCTGTGAAGAAATATGCTTTCCTACTTTTTCAGAAAAATGCTGATGTCAGCATTTTTGCTGAGATTCAAGGCTAATTATCTCGAAAAAATGCGTGGCTATTCCCATTTTTCTTTGTGGACCCCAATAGCCCTTGCAAAGATCTACTTTTTCCGCGTGGTCATAACCTGGCGCAAAAACCTCTGTATTTAGTAGGCACCGTCCTTAATAGAGGTTTCACTGTATCTTTGTTACCACCCAATTCAGATCATGTGATGATTCATTTGGGAGATTACAATTGTTCTGTTTGTGCAAAGTCCCAGGCAATCGGTTACGTGTGGCAAATTCCACGGAATCATCACGTGGTCTGCATTGGGTAGCGACAAGGATGTAAGCACGTTAGCTGAATCCGTTTATTCGCGAGTTGGCGCAAAAAAGAACAAGCGATTAGCATTCGAATTTCTTTGAGTTCAACAAGATTTCAGACTTTGCAACAAATGTGTCGCTAGTCAGAGTTCTTCTTTAAAAAAATTTTTTCGTGTAGGTCAGTCTTCTTTTTATATTACGCCTAATATGATATTTTCTTTGTCATTTCGTTAGGAGTATACGGTAGAAACATCTATCTTGACAGCACAGTTGACAAGATACTTTAAAAGGAAATCAATTCCACTGTCCAGGTTAGTGAAAGAAGAAGTTGGACGTAAATCGGCATAAAATTGAAGCCAATCAACTTTGATGAATATGGCAAAGAACACACGAGGGAAGGCACACGAATGCAAGCATTGTGGCCAGTTGATTGACCAGTTATCAGCTTACAAGGAGCATGAAGGAACTCAAACAGGAGAGAAGCCGTATACATGCATACATTGTGATAAGCGCTTTAGCTACTCATCAACTTGCGAGCGAGATGAACGACCTTCTATAGGAGTGAAGCCATACAAATGCAAGTATTGTAAAAAGTGCTTTAGCCAATCATCAGATTGCAAAAAACATGAACGAACTCACACAGGAGTGAAGCCGTATTCATGCAAGCATTGCGACATGTGCTTTAAGCAATCGTCAAATTGCAGGCTACACGAACGAACTCACACAGGAGTGAAACCATATAAATGCAAGCATTGTAACAAGGGCTTTAGCCAATCATCACATTGCACGAAGCATGAACTAACTCATACAGGAGCGAAGCCATATACATGCAAGCATTGTAGCAAGAGCTTTAACCAATCATCAAATTGCAGGCAACATGAACGAACTCACACAGGAGAGAAGCTGTATACATGCAAGTATTGTAACAAGAGCTTTAACCAATCATCAAATTGCAAGCAACATGAACGAACTCACACAGGAGAGAAGCTGTATACATGCAAGCATTGTAACAAGAGCTTTAACCAATCATCAAATTGCAAGCAACATGAGCGAACTCACACAGGAGAGAAGCTGTATACATGCAAGCATTGTAACAAGAGCTTTAACCAATCATCAAATTGCAAGCAACATGAACGAACTCACACAGGAGAGAAGCTGTATCCATGCAAGCATTGTAACAAGAGCTTTAACCAATCACCACATTGCAAGCAACATGAACGAACTCACACAGGAGAGAAGCCGTATACATGCAAGCATTGTAAAAAGTGTTTTAGCTCCCTTTCAAATTGTAAGGAACACGAACGAATTCATACAGGAGAGAAGCCGTATAGATGCAAGCACTGTAATAAGTGCTTTACAAAGTCATCTACTTGCAAGCGACATGAAGAAATACATGCAATACACAATTCTTCAGTGAAAACGAAAACAGTAGGATCAGTATCTAAATCTAAGAATTAATCTTCAGGGGCTATCAACAAATCACGGTGTCAAAAATCCCGGTATGCCAAGTTGAAAGCCTCACCTGTTGGATTTGTCAGGAGGAACTTAGTAGCGAGACATGGCTCATCAACATTACGATGATCATATGAGATAAAAACGACGCGTGTGTAAACCGTATCATTCTTTAGCCAATTTTTTATTTTGGCTTGATTTATTCTCCTCGTTGTAGATTCATTAGGACACAATTTATGTTGTTAACGTTAGCGTTCGAGGAAAGTCAATTACAGTCAATCCTCCCGTAAGCGACCACCCAAAATGTCAAGCCAGGGTGGTCGCCTACGGGAGGTGGTCGTTTACAAGAGCTTAAACCAAATTTGGTCAAAATTTTGCTTCATTAGCATATGGTAACTGCAGAGATTTACCCCATCTTTTAAATGTTTTGTTCATGTGAAAAGTCAATTTCGAGAAAACATCTGCTACTTCCCGTTGAGGAATTTCCGTCTCTTGTACTACCAGAAATGGAATAATGTTACAACACCATTTAATCCAATTTCCGCTCTATTATCTGTCAAGTGGTCTCTCACGGGAGATTAAGGTGGCTGAACACAGTTTTTGATACCTGTGTTTCATTCACCTTTTCTCTAAAACCCTTGATCTCTCGGTCGTCAAAAATGGCCACAAGCTAGTTAACAACACAAACTTTTGATTTTTTGATGGTTAAGCTGACGTATGTGCCGTTGCCATGGCAACATGAATAAATATAAACAGCCTTTTAAAATCGGTTTTGTTTATTTGCAGAAAATCTGGTCATTAGATTTTCTTTATAATTTGCATGCAACAAGTTTGTAACGATTCTCACAAGTTAACACCATTTTGCTAGTAATTTAACGGAGAGATTTTTAATTATCCCTTGTTGAAGGTTCACTGGAATATCTGGAATTTCCTTTGTTAAAGTTCAATTATTTTCAATACTCCAGTTACTTATTCCTGAAGTATTTTCGTGCCAAATTTCGTGAAATTCTAATGAGTGGTTCTCGAGAAATAGGCGTATTTCCGAGAGTGCAATTTTCATTCAATCGCAATTTTTTGACTTACTACGCATGCGTTGCATTTACCTGGGTTCTTTCGGTAAGAAAGAAAAAGTTCAGAATTGCTGGGTTGTTTACATCGTTACCTTTTCTAACATATCTTTGTAATAAAAGACTAAAGCCATCAATACGTTGCGTTCAATTATAGAGAAAAATAGCACAGATACTGCGGGTGTTAAGTAAATAAAATGATCGCTCTATTGACGGCATGTTTGTTTTTTGCAATCCTCGTGCGCGCGCTGAATTGCATCAGCGAAAGCGCGCGCGAAAACTATGTTCGGCCACCTTAAAAGCAAAAGAAAATTTCAAGCTTTTAGCTCTAAGAGTGGTCGCGGTCGCTTACGAGAGGTGGTCACTTGCAAGAGGATCGAAATATAGAGATTTGACTTGGAAACTTTTGATATTTTGCAAAACTGGTCACTGAGAAGAGGTGTTCGCTTTTTTTCTTTTTTTTTTTTTTTTTGGAGTGCCAAATTGAGCTAACAGTGTTGAAACTTGGAACTTCTCTTTACCTACAGCAAACCTGTATTGTACCTTTACGTAATGCTTTCAAGTTATAATAAGCTTTAATGCACAAAGCTAGATATAATGTGGTAGTCACTATACCATTGAATGTCTCACCTGTATTTTCTTAGTATACACATGAGCTATTAATTTTAAGTGGTTTTATTGTTAACACGACAGGTGCAAAACAGAATAAGGATGTGAGTACAGTCGAACCTCTCCACAACGGCCTCCTTGAGAACAGAGGAAAGTGGCCGTTGTAGAGAGGTGACCGTCATGGGGAGGTAGGAGTGTAATATGACACCTGTTGTTCAGGGGTACAACATTTGTTGCTTATGATTTTAGTATATATGAATCAAAATGTATCAATAAAAGAGAAACTTAACATAAACGGAGACCAACAGCTCGCGGTACTGATCAAGTTTGGTGACTATAATAAAAATATGGGTTTTCTATACACCCTTTGTCAGTCGTCGATTAACTGGCGGTTGTCGAGGCGTTATTTGGCTGTTGCCGTTGTGGAGAGGTGGCCCTTGTAGAGAGGGCTCGACACATGTTTTGTGAGCAAATCAATCGTTGTGTTTCTTGGAAAAAAATTTCTTTTTTTGAACTTGGAAAATATTACTTTCCAAGTTGTAGTGGTGGAACGATTTTACTCCATCTCTCCTTCACTTCTCTCCTTCACTCCTTCACTCCTTCACTCCTTCACTCCTTCACTCCTTCACTCCTTCACTCCTTCACTCCTTCACTCCTTCACTCCTTCACTCCACTCCTTCACTCCTTCACTCCTTCACTCCTTCACTCCTTCACTCCTTCACTCCTTCACTCCTTCACTCCTTCACTCCTTCACTCCTTCACTCCTTCACTCCTTCACTCCTTCACTCCTTCACTCCTTCACTCCTTCACTCCTTCACTCCTTCACTCCTTCACTCCTTCACTCCTTCACTCCTTCACTCCTTCACCCCTTCACCCCTTCACCCCTTCACTCCTTCACTCCTTCACTCCTTCACTCCTTCACTCCTTCACTCCTTCACTCCTTCACTCCTTCACTCCTTCACTCCTTCACTCCTTCACTCCTTCACTCCTTCACTCCTTCATTCCTTCACTCCACTCCTTCACTCCTTCACTCCTTCACTCCTTCACTCCTTCACTCCTTCACTCCTTCACTCCTTCACTCCTTCACTCCTTCACTCCTTCACTCCTTCACTCCTTCACTCCTTCACTCCTTCACTCCTTCACTCCTTCACCCCTTCACTCCTTCACTCCTTCACTCCTTCACTCCTTCACTCCTTCACTCCTTCACTCCTTCACTCCTTCACTCCTTCACTCCTTCACTCCTTCACTCCTTCACTCCTTCACTCCTTCACTCCTTCACTCCTTCACTCCTTCACTCCTTCACTCCTTCACTCCTTCACTCCTTCACTCCTTCACTCCTTCATTCCTTCACTCCACTCCTTCACTCCTTCACTCCTTCACTCCTTCACTCCTTCACTCCTTCACTCCTTCACTCCTTCACTCCTTCACTCCTTCACTCCTTCACTCCTTCACTCCTTCACCCCTTCACTTCCCGTTAGACATTTGGAAACCCGGGGCGGGGGGGACACTCCCATATAAAAAGGCAAGGGATGCTTGTCGGAAAATATGAATTTAACTCTTAAGGGAGACTAATGTGGACGTTGCTTGAGCTTCATTAGACCCCTAAGCGCCTGTTTACAAGGAGGGAGGATTACTCAAGCACTCACACATCTCTTTTTTTTCTTCATCGTGTTTACAAGGCAGCTAGGCTTACCCGGGTAGGCGGGTTACCCTATCTGCGTGCTAGGGTTACCCAGGCAGGCGGGTTAACTTTTTCCCTTTTTTTCAGACCCTTTGAGTGTAACCGCCCAATAAGATGTCCCAGGTTGTAGGGTTACCCCACCTGTGACATTTTGCTTGTAAAACCCGGGCTATCTTTTGCCCTCCAGCTAGGGTTAACCCGCTTGCTAGGGTAACTCTCCCTCCTTGTAAACAGGCCCTAAAAGATATCACTTAAAACGGAAGAGGTACGATGACTAGTCACTGTTCAAGAAAGGATCCTGCGCGCACTTGTAGACCCAACTCACGTACTCGAGAGATCGGCAGAAATCAAGCCTGAAAATAGAAATTAAATGAGAGCGTTACTCGTTATTATTATTTCCTCGAGTGCATCCTAAAGGATACTTTGTCAGCTAAAAATGGTGACGTTTCGTCATCAACGACTTAAGTGAGACCAGAATCGTTGATTTGTACCCGAGACGACGAGCATCCCCGACCTTTTCATATAGGAGTGTTCCCCAGGTTTCGAACATCAGCCGTCTAAGGCCGTTTTACAGTCGCTTGCAGCGTGTCAAGTTAGCTATTTTCGAGAGGTAGAAGGTATAACGATTTTTTTTTTCATTGTAAGGAAAATACTTATGGCTCTTCCTTAGCGATTTGATTCAGGGAAAGTCTTCGTGGTCTTTCCTTCTCAAACCTACGTGATATTGTGAGTTCGAAAGCAATCGTTATAACGGAATGATGAAAGGCTCCAGTTGGTTTTTTTAACACAGGAAACGGATCGGAAAGACAAACGCTACCTTTCGGTAAATGGCTTCTTGACAGAAAAAGAAAAAACAATGAAGAAGAAAAGGAAAAATACGTGTGGACTAATGTGCGAGCCTATTTTTGCGAGCCACTGCGGTTTTTTTCTTTTTCTGTTTTTTTTTTTTTTCTTTTTTTTTTTTCTCTCTTTATTTTTATTATCATTATCATTATCATTATCATTATCATTATCATTATCATTATCATTATCACTATCACTATCACTTTCACTATCACTATCATTATCATTATCATTATCATTATCATCATCATTATTATTATTGTTTTTATTATCATTATCATTATCATTATCATTATCCTTATCATTATTATTATTTGAGTTTGTAATTTAACGTTAACGTTTTACCCAGTAAATGCTACACTTGGCGGAAGAAACAAAAGTTTTCGATGGTCTTTCATGTGTGAAATTCTGCGAAGTAATTCCCCGTCAGTATTAAATTTAATTTCATCATGTTTCATCCAACGGATTCTGCAGGTAAGTTTATATTTTCATCTACGGATGAAATTTTGAGTTTCCCTCGTAAATTTTCGTATCAAAATGTTGATTATGTAAGATTAACTACTACTGTCCAAATATAAACAGGAAAACGTTTAAGTGAGGCGAAGTTTAGGTAATCAATATTATACTCCAGAGCATTACTGCGCCTTTCAATAACATGCGGACTCTAAGATTCAAAGCTCAACCGACAAATGCGCTTTTCGCTACCATCAATCAAGTGTTCGGCGGCTCCTCCCAGCTACTGACTACTGCCGAGCGCGCGGTAATCAAATCGTTGAGCACAGTTCAGACAACGAAACAGTGCTCGGCAGTAGTCGGAAGTTGGGAGGAGCCGCCGAAAAACGCATTTGTCGGTTGAGCGTTGAATTTTAGAGTCCGCATGTTATTGAAAGGCGCAGTAATCAAGCGCCGCCATGAAAGATTCATATATTTGTTTTTTTGCCTGCCAGTTGTCCACTGTTTTCTTTTTCTCGGGAAACCAGGTTCTTGAGGACGTTCGCGCTAAAATTTTCCAACATTGATTTTTTTTTTCTGAGATTTTTACCACTGTAAGATGATGAGTTAGTTATGTCAGAAATGTAAAAAATAGGGGTCACCGCCTTCGGTTTGGAGAGAACATGCCCGGAACCACCCTAAATCTGGAAAAAATCGGGCTTCATTAGCGAACAAGGCCACAGTGTCTGTAAGCCCAAAAATATTGCAATTAGATATTTGAAGTGAAATGATCTCTGCCAAATATTGTTTAAGTGGAGCCATTATGTGAATTTAGTCAACTGGTGAGGTTCCTTAAAGAACAAGTTCGCATTTAGCGATCATAATTTCACGCGCCTTGGAGCCGCAAAATGGCTGGATTAATTTAGACCTAATTAATGACTGGCAAAAGTTTACCTCGTTTGCAGCTACCAAAATCTGGTAATTCAAAAGCAAGATGAGAAAAATGACCGTCCTAAAATATGTGTAATTGGTAGAATTAAATTTTTAAAAAGGAACTCTCCATGCTACAGTGCACCGACACATGAAGACAGCGCGCGGGTGCTTTCCATTATGCCAAAGACTCCGGAAATTTCGGTCCAAAGTCAAATGGAAAGGTCCGTTTCGGTTCCTTCCGACCTAAATATTTCTGTAGGACGGGTCCGACCGAATTTGACGTTCCATTTTTGACTAACCGGTTCATTGCCGTACTTCTCTTCACTTACGTAGAGAATTCGGAAAAAGGAATAAAACATCGTGAGAGCCATTACTCTTAGTTCCGCTCGGTTTGACCGTCGTTCCATTTTCCTCGGGTTCCACCTGGTCTCTGACCGGTCGGTGTGGCATCAGTGGAAACACCCCGCGTGTAATAAATACCATATTAGGGCATTATGCTCGTTTTCTGTTGTTGTTGTTGTTTTTTGTGGGAATCTTTCGAGGCTCGCAAAAAGAGATTCGCGGCTCGCGGCTCGAGGCTCAGGCTCGGAGACTCGCAAAATAGCCTCGACTCCCCTAGGAAAAATAAACAGTAGTCACCAATCAGACTCGAACGCTCAATGTCTTGCATGCTGAGCCAGCGCTTAATGTCCAAATAGTTCCTTAACGAATAATGCCTTCATAACACCCTTTCCTACATTATTTTGCAAGTTCAGTGGCTCACACGGCACTTTGTTGAGCCACAAGTTTACTTCTGGCTGACTTCTGGCTATCAAGTAATTTTAGCCCGTGTTTTCACGAGAGATGTTTACCTTAGTTTTGTTTTAACTTTACTGAAGTGAGGGCGCTTTACTGAAGTAAGGGCGCTTAACATAATTTACCCCGAAGCAGAGTCATACGCTCATGCATTACTATTAGGTAAACTAGATAGGTTAGATGATAGAAGAGTACACTTGTGCTATAAATATATGGCGAAAATGAAGTCCCCCACCCACCCTTTGCATCATCTGCTCCCCAGTCCACTCCTGGACGTGCCTAACTATCCCTTAAGGCAGAAAACACAAAAGTATTATCTTTTCCGGAACATTCAGGCCTGCAGGACAAAGAGAGTACAGGACTTTTTTACATTTAAATATTTTATGTGACTCAATTGATAGTATCACTGTTATACTTGTAAACATGCAGGCCTGCACGACAAAGAGAGTAGAGGTTTTTTTTACATTTAAATATCTCATGTGACTCAATTGATAGTACCGCTGTTATATTTGTAAATTACAGTACTTTAGATAATTTAAGATTGTAAAATGTACTCGTTAATTCAATTGTTTTACTGCAAGGGAGTTTTAATAAACTACTTTACTTTACAAATTTTTAATCGTGTAAACATAGCAGCAAACCTCGGTAAATGGCGGTAAAATCAAAAGTAAGCCAACCTAAGTTTGCCTACAGTTGAACGCCTCATCAGGCATGGTTTAGCTTAGTAACCGACGGTAACCGAGGAAAAGCAGACGTCGCGATATCTTGGCAGCAAGAGTCACGCATGCAGCGCGTAAAGAAGAGAAAAATAGACAAAGATTCCTCCTAATAATGTAAGTAGATTTCAAGTCAACGGGCAAAAAAGCTAAATAAACTCATGTTTAGGCAAAGAAATCCCAGACTGCTGTTTCACGTTCATCATCAAGTGCCGTAAGCGTTTCCTTTCTGTTAGAAGCTCAGTAGCTTAGTAGTAGTGTACAGGCAGGCGCAACTAGAATATGTACCACAAATAGAGGAAAAAACTCTTAATTGAGGTCTATGGAGAAGAAAAGCAAATTTTGGAATTTAAAGCGGCTCCGAATAAGAAGAAGTGCCGGTGAACATTTACGTAGCCCAGGCTCCGTGGCAGATGCCGTTTCAGGTTTTTTTGCGGGAAGAGGCTGAGCGAGATATCAAAATTTCCTTTCCACTATTCATCTACAAAACTTTACATTTGAGGAGTGTTTGGCTCGACATCACAGCAAGCAAATTGACAACGACCTGCGTTCGGCATTGCAGTTAAGTCAAATCAGGAGCCATAATCGGGGACGGAGACCGTAAGCGCGCGCCATTTCAAGTATTGGGGTTGTCCCCATGATATGGGACAATAATTCTATTTTTAGAACAAATTGCGCCATCACCTGCGGCACACGCGCGTACATGCTGCGAGGATTTTTGCGGATGTCGCGCGGGGGAAATGGCGTCCGAAATTCCCGAAATTTTTCATGTTTTTGGCCCACAACCCAACGCGTTTACTTCTGTTGGAATTTTGTTTAACTACTTTCGTCGTATGCTGCTCCAGTCTGAGTGAAGTAAGACAGTGTCGAATTTAGGTATGTTCCGCTGTAAGCTTATATATATCGCTGACCAAGTTGTGTTTCGACGGATGCTTCTTTTACATGAGCTGTACATTACTCCACTTTAAATTTCACATATGTTGAAGATTAACAGCTTTTCCATTACACAGCAAAAAACTAGCTGGATATGTATGGGTTATTGACCAAGTGTGAGGTCAAGATGGCTGGATATTGACCAAGTTCTTTTTTTGCGTGTTTATGGACCGAGACGGAGTCGAGGTCCAAAAACACGCAAAAAAAGAACGAGGCCAATATCCAGCCATCTTGACCGAACAAGCTTGGTCAATAAAGGATTTATTATATGGCTTTCGGGGAAATTTTTCTTGCGGGACACGGCGGGTAGTCCCGAGCGGGCAAGATAGCTCCACCTTGCCCGCTCGGGTAGCCAATCACAGCGCAGGATTTGATTCATCTTGCCCGCTCACGGAGCTAGCCATATAATAAATTTAGATATAGCAGAGCTTCAGGACTTCATAGTTTCCTAGCTCCTCTTGCCACACGCTTGCGAGGAATTTGTCAGTCTATCGCGACCGAAAAGTAAAACAAAATAATTGCTAGTCTGAGTTTCGCTTGAATTGTAAGCAACGCTTGATGTTTCATCAAGGCTTAATAACTTTACGTCCATAGATACTGCTCAGTTTTATTCGTGTAAAAATCCAGTAAATTCTCTGTTGTCGATGAATGAGAGCGCCCGCCGTTGCGTGTCTTGCACAGTCAATAAACATGACAAATTGTACTTCCGCCGCACTTTCGTGTGAAAGCGTACATCGAACTCAAACAATAGCTCTATAGTTTTTAAATATGTTTAAGATTGATAAATGTTTGAGAACATATTAAGAGCTTAACTGAAAATATGTGAATAAAGCAGAAATAATCAGCAAAGTTACGATGACGCTTTCTTTAATCAACTTGGAATTACGATTTCGATTTTGTTGATCGAGTTATCAAAACTCCTTGTCTATTTTCATTTTCGCAGTGTAAAACTTCACTATGCTTATGTTGAAGAAACACAAATGATGTTAGTAGCCTTTTTTGCGTTCGTGAAATTTGTTGCAGCATCTCAGCACAAAAGATAACGAAAGAAATCCTTGTCAAGATTTGTTGACAATTGAAAACACCAACTCGGACTTGAAAGTGCACAAGTTGCACTATGCAAATGAGCTAATTGTACGCGTCAGACTTTCCTTTCAAAAACTTTTGCAAACTCACCAAACAAGCAGAAACAATAAGAAACCATCAAAACAGGTTTTGGTTATGATTAACCATTGTCTGAAAAACTCACAAATTAACTCGATACCAGAGTAGAGAGTTTTCTTGCTATATTCTTAAGTCAGAACAAACGCAAAAACATACGCGTAAGCTTGCAACTAGCGTGAGCAGATCTTATTATTCATTCCCAGCGCGAGATTGAAGTCTTGTTTTCGACCCTGAAAAACACACCTTTTCCGTTAGTTCAGAGCATAAAACTACATATAAGCGCCCTGGTTCGTATTCCCTGCCTTATTCCCTGCCATCGCTGTGAAAAATACGCAAGAGAATCTCTCAACTCTCACTATTTGATCACGCAACGTGACAACATCCACGCCAGAGCCCCTGACATGTGCGTGAATCCGCGCGGATATATGACGTCAGGATGGCGCAATTTGTTCTAAAAATAGAAAAATTGTCCCATATCATAGGTGCGCGCGAATCCCGAGACTTACGGTCTCCGTCCCCGATTATGGCTCCCGGTCAAATTTTATAATTTGCAGCACTTGCTTTCCGAGAAAACCTCAAACCGTCCGTTGTACGCGGCCTTCTTTAGTTAATTAGTTTCGTGTAAACAGCCCTTCAAATAACTGCGGTTTAGTTAGGAAACCTCGGTAAGCAGTAACCGTAGTAAACCTCTCTCGCGAAAACACGGCATAAAGTAATTAACAACTTCTTTTTTTGTGCCACGAGTTTACCTCTGACTGACTTCTGGCCATAGTAAGTAAGTAAGTAAGTAACCAATCCCCCCTCCCCCTCCCCTCTTCCGTTCCCCACCCTCCTCCCAGCCCTGGACACCCTGGGTAGAATATTGTCTGGGTCGTAGAGAGCATGGGCTCGAGTGTAACCAGTCTATTTTAATATGGCGGCCACTGTGGGATTGCTGTTGAAGTCGTTGTAGCTGGTTTTCAAGGTAAGAGAGTCTATAAGAATGCTTTTCTAATGTCTAGCTAAGCTATAGATTTATGAAAGAGAATGAAAACAAAATTGTGTCTGTGTTTTGCAATGTAGAATACGGTAGACAGTAGTTCGTGAACTTACAGGGTGGACATTTTCGCGCATTCTGTTGAAATCGCTTTTTCCACGAGTTTAGGGATTAAAACTAGACGTTTTGAAAAACACAGAAGTAGATCAGATGATGGAGCGTCCTTGGTATTGACTATTAAATACATTGACTAAATGTTTTGAAATGTTTTTAATTCCTTCTACTGGTTTGTCACGTTGTAGTCTGAACAAATTACCAGCGTTTACAGTATAGTGGGAAGTAAAGTAACTGACCACTTTTCTCTGGTAATTTTATTGTTGTATATTCTGACAACAACAACGATATGTGTGGGGTTAATGTAGTGTCATAAACTATCTAAATAACTGCTCAAATTGTAGCACTAATGTTGAGTGATAATTCTGTTGTTGTTGTTGTTGTTGTTGTTCAACATTTAGTATCAGTTGTGACTCAGTAGTGTGCTTGCTATGAATAACTTACTTTGAGATTATGGTGTTGGTCAGTGTAAGTCAATGAAGACTATGGACTGCATACTGCAGACTGCAGACTGCGCACTTTTTAATCTATTATTATATCTTGTCATTTGCATTATCGAGTGTTAATCATAAACAGGGCTATTCAGGCCAATCGCAGTGAAAGACTGCACCCCAGTTAGCCTGAATATCACTCTGGTTTGCCTGAATATCACTCAGACTAGCCTGAATAATGCTTCGGGTAGCCTGTTTACAGTTATCTCTCACTTTTTTTTTGTGACAGAACAGACTAATTTTTTGCTTATACCTGGTCATGGTTGTTTGATCTACAATGAACGACAAAAGTGCTGAGACTAAAGCATGGAATCAGAAATCCAGAATCTGGAGTCCAGAAACTGCAAACCAAAACCTGGAACCTGGAATTCATGAAATTGAGACTAACAACAGAAAAAATTCACTTCAGCAATGCTCACGAAATAGATAAAGGAAAAAAAGTAATGTTATTGTTGTTCTTCGTTTTCTGTGCTTTACATTAACCACAAACTGCATGTTGTGTATTATTGTAAAAACATAACTAGTTTTGAACAACCCCTCAGCTATACATGTGGCCCGGTTGTGCAAAAGGTGGATAATGCATTCCATTGGATTAATCATTATCCAGTGAGAATAGTTTCAGGTGGATACAGTTAGCCATCCTTTGATGACCTCTGATCAACCTGGCCCGGACAAGAGCATGCATGGTTCTTGCCAAGCTCACATTGTACAAAAGAGACTGATGAGTAGCAGAAAATTCACAGCATTGACCTAAAAGAAATTTTTGCGTGTTTCGGGGAATCCATAATTCACAAACAAAAGAAAACAAGAGCTTCAAATTTTCAAATTATATTGTGTAGATTTTGCTTGTTAAAAAAGGCCAATAGAAAAGGACCTCAAACTTCACCTCTTTTGAAACATGGGTTTCCCGCTTGTTGAAATTTGTGCACCGTTATTTTCAGTGAAGGCTACGGTTATGGAAATCTTAACTAACATGCATCACAATTTGATTCTGATCACCCTGAGAACAAGTGAAGTAAGCTTTCTGGTAATTGGCATTTTGTTTAAGTGATCTACAATTTGCAGGAGGTATAATTTGGCCTACATGTCTAGTAGATACTAAACAAGTTAGCAATGTCATAGAAAACCGGGTTTCCATCAGTGGCAGCAAGCTGTAACTCGACAGTCGCGCCTCTCACTTTAGATATGCAAGGGTTAACTTGGCTCTTCTAAGAAAAGTTTGTTTTTCTAAACATGCAAGATTAATTCCAGAGCAACACTATTTATCACACTGATAGTGTTACAAATCACCACCAGATATTCTTATCCACCTTCATATTAAGATAATTTCAAGAAACGGTTGCACGCTTACTTCCGTGTCCTCCTCATTTGTGAATGGATCGGATCACGTGTTGTTTAAAGATGCCTAAAGAATGCAAGAAAAACATTGTACGCAAACATCTCTTTGATGTTAGTGCTGTGAGAATAGCTTGTTTCTTTTGTGCTTCTTATCAGTCTTCTCAGAGTAGTTTGATCTAGACAAGAACTGCGCTTCTGCCAAGTGCCAGGTTCAACTGTATCTTCTCTAAAAATCACTAATTCTGACTAGATAGTGATTTACCCTGTGACAGTGGATCCACCCTTTTGAACAAAGGGGGTCAGGCCCAGGTTGCGTGGAGGTTGGATAATGCTATCCACCAGATAAATCACTATCCAGTGATAAGTATTAACAAAACAAACCACGCTATCTGCTGGATAGTGATTTATCTGGTGGATAGCATTATCCACTTTTTGAACAACCCGGGTGAGATGTATAGCTAGGTGTTGTTTAAAACCGGTCATGTGTTTTTTTATTATTATTATTTTTTATTTTTTTTACAATTGCAGTTTGTGGTTGAGGTTGGAAGAAAAGAAAAAACAACAACAACAATATTTATTTCTTTAGTGGACATTGCTGAAGTGAATTATTTCTGTCGATGTTGTCAATATCAACAAATTGTACCCATTGGTTTCTGGACTTCATGATATAAGGTTGCTGTGCTGAGACACTCTGCAGTAAAACTCTATTTTTGAGCATCTTGGAAACATTGCCTGCCCCTTCTTCTTTCCCCCGCCCCCACTCTCCAAATTGTGTTGATTTTTCTATTTCCAAGACTGTACAGATCACAAAACCCACACAACATTGAACTAGGAGGCTGTGGGAATAAGAGAATTGATGCTAGATGCAAATAAAAAATTATAGCATGACAGGTTAAATATTGAAATGTCCTAACTACTTTTTTCACCCATTATAAGTAATATAATAGAGACATTTATGGGTTAAACATAAACTTAAAGAACAGTTAAAATTTCACATTGTGAAATAATTGCACCCATTGGAGGAAAGTAATCTTAATAGAGATTAGATTCTTGCAGTTAAAATGCAGTGAAAAGAGCTGAACGAACATAAGGAAACAATTTGCCTAACTCCAATAACATCAATAATTAATGTACTAAATATAAGTCCAGCTTTAAGCTGTCAATCAAACAACCAATCAAGTCATTTTCCAAACATTCTGAGAAAAATCACCTGACCTTGAACACAATAAGCCACGTTCGATATATATCAATATTTAAACATGGCTCTGAGGCTTTCAGGACAAACTTCTACCGTATGGCAGTGAATTTTTGCGGGTTCTAATTTTTGCAGCTGTTCCGATTTTTGTGGTTTATTTCCATGATGCGTAAAAAAATGTTCTCACAAATAGATATTCTTGCAAAAATTTTCTCTGCAAAAGTTTAATACTCTACTGGCGAAATTATAAATAAGATGTGAAGTTTATATAAAAAAATTCATATATGAACTGCGGTTGTAGATGAAAGTGAAGAATGATCATCGCAGTTAATTTTCCAATTTAAGCAATTGGAAAGAAGAAGCCTGAAAAAATCAGGGCTTCAACGGGATTCGAATCCCGTTGAAGCCTTGATTTTTTCAGGCTTCTTCTTTCCAATTGCTTAAATTGGACAATTAACTGCGATGATCATTCTTCACTTTCATCTACAACTGCAGTTCATATATGAGCAATGTGATAAGTAGAATCTTATTGCTGTCATCAGCCACATAAAAAGCATGATGCAGTTGTGATAGGGTGACGCTGGTTACTAGATTTACTGTGTTTTAATTCTCTACCTGTTGTTCCCCTTGTTAATAATTGATTTTGACCATAACCTTTAAGTGGGTATAGGGCCAGTTGTTAATAATTGGATGCACTTTAAAAACTTGAAAATGTTTTAATTTCAATTAAACGTGACTTCCCAAAAATCGCAAAAATTAATACCCAGCAAGAAAAACCAGTCGTTTACAAAAGAAAAAGACTCCTCCAAAATTACATTTTGATTATATTTGTTGGTATTTTCTCTGCATCTCTCTTTTGGTAATTGAGGTAGCAAAGAAACTTAACAAATTTGAAATTTTGTCCTGAAAGCCCCAGGGCCATGTTAGAATATTGTTGATATATCGAACATGGCCCATTAACAATGGTAGCACACAGATGTTCCCTTAGATTCTTTGTTTTGTGGAGCTCCACCATGGAACAGGCTACAATAAAAACTCCGAATTGTTATTTGGCTATTCAACTTCATAACTAATCAGGACACAAATGTAATATGTAGAGACACATCAAAGCTACACTTCACCTCAACCTTGCTGTATTGACCTTGCTAACACTCAGTCAATACGGCATGGTCGCGGTTTGAGATTTTCCATTAAAGACCGAGTGTTCAAGGTTAATAAGTAGTTAACTAATGAACTAGTAGTAATCAAAGATTATGAGAGTGCATTAGAAGCAGTTCTAATCGAGTAATGCAGAAAAATTCGAGTTTTTGTGTATGTGTCTTTCTATGGACACCAATTTGCCCCCCCCCCCCCAAAAAAAAAAAATTTTCAGGGACGAATGACGTCATCTCCATGTTCGTCCATGCGCTTCCTTTCGATTGATGTGCAATATTGCGGGGTTTTCGAGTGTCTAGGCAGGTTATTGTGGACTGTAGCGGATAAGTTGTTTATTTAAAGTTCGAAATCAGTGTTAATGGCATTTGAAAACGTTGCAAACATGTCTTCACAAAATGTGTACGACTTTTCGTACGAACAGAAAGCTGTACTTTGGCTGCATGTTGTGTACCCTCTTCTCTTAAACCAAAACCGACGCTGCTTTCTGCTGAATAAATCAAAGGAGAAAATGTGTAGTTTCACTTCGCTGGCCTAGATTTCTGTGCGCAAAATATGTAAAAGAAACCCAACGAAAGTGTTCACATAGGAAAAGAGTTCAACTCCCACAGGATTGCTTTGGTACATCAACATGTCCTCCATTTCATTTTTTCGAAAGGGGTGTCTGGAAAACTCGAATAGCGAATAGCGAATGGCGAATAG